>NC_134484.1:457687190-457819690 GCF_040206685.1 Ascaphus truei | reverse complement strand
TTATTTAAAACCCCTAGCTACTAATAGCTACATTGCCCAAAGCAACCATCACCAGAGGTGGCTTAAGAATGTCCCTCTGGGACAATTCCATCGCAATAAAAGGAATTGTTTAACCGAGAATGATTTTCTGAATCAATCTATGGTTCTGGTAGATAAGTTTAAGGCCAAGGGTTATGATAGAGATCTGGTAATGGATGCATTCAACAAGGTCAAGATTATGAATAGAGAGGCCCTTCTATCGAAGTCTAAAGTGAGGAGTGAGTCTAAAAGATTTGTCTTACCAGGTGTGGTGCAATACCTGTTAGGCTCACAGGAGGGCTGAGCCTTCGCCAGTGAGAGCCTGAGGTGTATCCTGGAATGTACTTACATAAACAGCGCCTCCACCTGTGCAGGATCCTAGAGTATAGAATAACCCCTGACACAGAACATCATACACAGTAACAACTTACACCAAAGTATATATAAACAGTTTACTGTATATGCAGAACAGAACCATAACATATCATCAACAGTACATTAGTGTCACCCTGTAACACTGACCTCCTAGGGCAGGGGTGGGGAACCTTTTTTCTGCCAAGGGCCATTTGGATATTTATAACATCGCTCGTGGGCCATACAGACACAGACAGGCAGGCACACGGCAGGCACACAGCAGGCATGTAGGCACACAGAACCCCGCCCCACTACCTCTGGTAGTTGCTGCTGCTGCTGGGGGGATCGTGTAGGGCGGATGCTGGGGTAAGTGTGGGGGGAACTGCTGGAGAAGCATGGGGGAAGTGCGGGGAATGCTACGGGGGAAGTACGGTGGCTGCTGGGGGATTGGTGGGGCTACTACGGTGGCTGCTGGGGATCGTGTAGGGCTGCCGGCGCCTCACACCACCTCCTCCCTCCTCCCGATTGGGCGCGCGGCGGCCATTTTTTTTTAAATTAGCGCAACCCCGGTTATAGCAGTTGCCTTAGCAGGGGCAGACCAAATGATTTCGAGGGCCTTGTACGGCCCTCGGGCCTTGTACGGCCCTCGGGCCTGACGTTCCCCACCCCTGTCCTAGGGCCATAACACCATACAAGGTACCCAAGAGACCCAGAGTCCCACAACCCCACCCCTTAGGCATGATCAGCGTCGTACAAGATGAGGTGTAAAGTTGGTGCACATGGTGACTGATACCTGCCAGGGGCTCCTGCACCCGGGCACAGCAGAACAACAGGAAGAGGATCCATCTGCATCCATCGCCGAAGCATCAGCGATGGCGTCCTCCTCCAAATAGGGTGGTCTCCCTCTGGATGATCTCACCATACAGATAATCTCTAATCTGTAGTGAGATAGGTCTGGTCCCAGACCTCACTTGTTAGGGCCGTACAGCACTGCAGCTTTGTCCCTGAACAAACCCACTGCTAAAGGGGCAAAGTCCCTAACTGAAGGGGCCTTCCCTAAAGCAGCCACAATCTAGGATGAGTCGGGGCCTAGCTGGGCCTAGGGGGTAACCTGGCCTAGTGCAGGAGCCACTTGCTCCCTGCACACACAACCTCCCCCTACCTTGTCCCAGCACAAACTGATTTCCTGACTCAGCGCGCAACAATGTAACTCCTTTGCAGCAGGAGAATCTGTAAGCCCTATTTTCTGTAATGCAGCAGGTGATAGGGGCGAAAGGGCAGTCCCCAGAGGCTTCTGGGTAATGTAGTCCATGCGGGACCTCTTTACTATTGGGACCACGTGCGCGATCTCTACCGCACATGCGCGATCCTGTAATGGTCACCACTAGTCTTCTCTTCACATGCGCAACCTTGTAATGGCCGCTGCGTCACGCGATCTCCTGCGCATGAGATCGCCCCCGCAGCTTCCTGACATGCTGCGGGGGTCCCCACAACAGAGCGGAGATAAGGGGGCACCAGGGAAACCCTGCTACATACAAGTGTAGTAGAAGTAGATATATGACTTGTAAACATATCGAGGTTGATAACAAATTAATTTCTTTTAACAACAGAGAAATGTAAAGTAAAGAGCAAGACTAATTTCCTTAGTACCTATGTTACCTATTTAATGTCTTGTGCCTGTGGACCACAATACGTGGAATGCACCACTAGGCACGAAATTTCAAGAACACAGGCACAACACAATCAGTGGATTGGATACACATAGTGAATCGAGATACTTTGCAGCTGTACACAATAAAGTTCCAACAACACTTAAAGTTATAGATTTAGAGCAAACTCCCCCCCTCCCCCCCCCCCCATCCCCCCTGTTCTTGGGGGTGGCAGGTCTATATCCTTGTTTAAAACCATTTAAAAATGAATCTTTTAGGATCTACTGTTAGGGTATTCTGACACCGAGGGTATTTAATGAGTGTTTAGACACCAGCACATTTATCTAGTCTGTGCCATCTTTAGGTTCAGCACCTTTAATAGATCCCTTGTCATATATTCATCATTATTTTATATGTACTGTATTTAAAATACATTATATTTTATACACCATTTTTATTTACTGATTTTAATGACAGATTTTAATGTAGTTTTACAAAAATCTTTGCCTAACGCAACAAACACCGCTAATGTAACAATTTTCTGATTATATATGTATTGTTGTATGTTATAATGCAGGACTTGTTATCATTATGTAACACAGTCCTCTTTTCAGACTGTCCCTTTAACTTGTTTTATTTTTTCAGGTTCTCTGTTACAGTATACCTCCTATTATCTCGAGCTTCAATTAATTTTCAATCTGAGTCGTTAGTGATCAGCTGCTCAAGTATACCGGCCACAAGGAGTCCGAGTGCCATGGTCAGGGTTGGAGAGATGCAGAAGGTCAGAGGTAAGCCGGGGTCAGTAAGCCAGAGGTGTGGAGTCCAAGGGTAAGGCCGGGTCGGTACACAGGAGATCAATCTGTAAAGCAAGGCAATGGAACACGACACAAGGCAAGGCTAGGGACCAGGAAGTGCGGCTTTACACATAAGCAAGTATTTCCTGCCTTTAAACTTTTTGTTTCTGACCCTACAGTGTGTGTTAGTGATATTGGGTAAGAGCTGACGTATACACTTTAATATCTTATCTGGGATGTGCTGGAGCGCTTTGGAGGTGGGGATTCATTGCGCTCTCCCTGATTTGGATCAGATGTTGGGGTTCACATCCCAGTAAGATTTATTTATCTACTCCAAGGCAACGGTCCCCTGCGACTACCCAGTTACCCAAACACTTTCCTGGAGTGGTAACTGACTACACCGCGATGTGGGAGCTTACATGAAAATTACCCCGCACACATTCCCAGCACGCTCTAACTCCAACACCCACCACATTCTAAATTACATTAAAATGACTCCCACTGTTGTGACTGCTACACGAGAGTTACTGGTTCATATTACGGTATATGACCGTGTTGGATACTCTTGTCATTTTATCATCTCTCTATTTTTTGTGTGTGTTTATGACCTCTGTATTGATAGGGGTCTTTTTATTAAAGCACTGTACTGCGTGCACTTTCCTCCAGCTGTATATATATATATATATATATATATATATATATATATATATATATATATATATATATATATATATGCACATATATATTCCCTGAAGAAGTCACTCACGTGACGAAACGTGTTGGGACGTACAGTAGCTGACGAGGTGACGTCATTGGGTTGTGGAGGAACGTGTGGAGGTCTGATGTCTCCCTGCATGTCAGCAGCTGATCGCGGACGTCGAGCTGCTTCACACACATTGCCTGCTGCAGGAGTGGGAGAGCTGTCTACACAGCCACGATTCTACAGGGAAGTCACACCAATCTGAGGCAGGAACCAACGGATGTTACAACTCAGTTCCCCAAGTGCCCAGCTGTACGGTTCTGGACCGTAACTACTACCCGGTGACGACACCCACATAGAGATTGTCTCTAAAATGCTTTAACTTCTACTCTCTTGTGAGTGCAGGTCCTACAGTACTCTCTAGTTTTAATATTAAACTCCATTTCTTACACAGAATTATGCTATGGAACCTGCGCTTCCTTTTGTATTTTTTTTCTGTAGGTATCCTTGTGGTTGGCTATACCACTCAAGAAGCTGCACTTCTTGAAGAAGATTCACTTATCTGTTATTGGATATCGTTTTTTCAACACTGTTGGACATTGGTTTTGAACACTTTGGGATATTATTATCACTGTTCAATTAATTTGAGTATGCAGTGATTTTTCATTCAATTATTATTCATTTCATTATTCACTGTATCCACTTCCTTAGTATTTATCACTTCACATAATATTCTCCTATATTAATCACCAGAATTATTAACCTATTAGAGCTACTATTTGTGTGTATTGTGTGTATATATATGTAGCCCTCAGACTCCCCCCCCCCCCCGGTCGCAGATCGGACCCCCTAGGGTGTACTAAGGTCTGGCTACATATGTCTAGGTGGTGCATGCCTGTGGGCAACAGGAGGGCCTGAGTCTCCCGCGATGGTGTGGGGGAGGACAGGACCAGGTTTCTGGGGTTCTTGCCTTCATCTGATCTCAATGGTGCAACGCCTCCATCTCTGTAATCCCCCCAGTTGCCTCACACTATCTGCCTCAAGGGACTAGAACAGCAATAGCCATGCACCCAATTTACAACACCCTCTTAGGGCACCCAGGGCATACTGTGCGAGAGTCCACGCTCCCCTGACTACCCCTGATATGCATCTGCGCCCTACTTTCCGCAGTACTTGCATGGAAGGTGCACTTAACACTTCCAGCTCTGCTTCGCTGTAAACCTGTCCTGTTTCTAGATCTCAGCAGCCCGCCTCCAGCTGTAGCCCTCAGACTCCCCCCCTCCCCCCCCCCCGGTCGCAGATCGGACCCCTAGGGTGTACTAAGGTCTGGCTACATATGTCTAGGTGGTGCATGCCTGTGGGCAACAGGAGGGCCTGAGTCTCCCGCGTGGGGGAGGACAGGACCAGGACTCTGGGGTTCTTGCCTTCATCTGATCTCAATGGTGCAATGCCTCCATCTCTGTGAAGCCCCAGGGATATGGGGTGGAACCCTTACAGAGAATTCCCACTCAGGGGCCTATGCAGAGAGGTCCGAGAACGAAGCAATTTCCATGATGTCGCCAAAAGTGGGTATAGGTATGCAGAAAGGTGCGCAAATGTGGCGAGATGGGTATGACATCAGCGTGTTTTTTGGCGGATATAAAAAAGCGGAGAATCATTGGGGAGATGGTGAAACTTGCATCTGTTCGCCATGTCGAAGAAAACGTGGTATTCCAGGAACAACGTTTACAGATTGTCGCCATTACGGCACAACAGAATGGCGAATGTACCAGCAAAAGTAAACGCCAGAAAAAAACGGCAAATTTATAAATCTATGCCAACAAGGTAATCGGACTTATGTGCATACGGCTAACTAAAACGTGCCAAAATTGGCGATTTTATTACCACGGCGAATTTTAGGAACGCAACTCTCTGCATAGGCCCCTCAATCTTTGTTAAAAGTTGCAGCAGCTCTCTTTATTGTTCACAGCAGCACACAGCACACAGCAGCAGTAATCACAGCAACATGCTGGTAGCAGGTACAGGGTCTCCTCTTCCTCCAGACTGCACACCCTCAGGATGGTCTGTGGGTGTTCACTGTATCCCTGCCACCACCCCAAGCCGTGGACGCTCAGGGTGGGGCTAGCTCTTCCCTCACCCCCTAGGCAGGGTGAGAGGCATTAGTCCACCGTAGCTCTATCAGCTCTACTCAGGGCCTGCCTGATCTCCTCCAACTGTGTTGCCCTGACAGGAACTCTCTCTCACCAGACCTGACACAGACTGACAGAACTCCCACTAAATAGACTGTGCACTGCCCTTTATGACTTTGGCAGGCCCCTCCCCTATGTCTCTTGCCTTAGACACAGAGTCAGATGGCCTACCTCCACCACTCAGAGCAGCGCTTGAAGTGGGGAAACCCATGATAACTACTGGCAGTCCGCCCTTAGCATGGGCTTATACCAGTAGGAGGATAGACATATAGCCCTATTTCTTACCAGGGCTACATATACAGTATAGATATATATATATATATATATATATATATATATATATACATGAGATGCCGAGGCTACATGGAAGCAGGACAATAGTGACGGGAGGTCTTTGGGTAGTGTGAATACACTTACAGACGTCATTCACGTGTACACGATAAACTCTTATATTTTATCCCTTCTCTAAGGGAACATCTGTTTATTTTTATTGATCAAAATTTTTTTTTTTTTTTACTTACTTCACTATGGCAGTTTGCGCTTCTCTTTCTATTTTATATATATATATATAGATATATATATATCTATATAGATATATAGATATATATATATCTATATATATATATATATATATATATATATATAGATATATATATATCTATATATCTATATAGATATATATATATCTATATATATATAGATATATATACCTGTTTTATTTAGCCAACACAATGCTAATGATATACTGTACCACAAAACATATTTTGATATCCTGGAGAAAGCATTGGTAATGTTTTTGCATTCGGATGTTTCAGTTGTAAAATGTTTTCGTGGTATTCCATTCCAGCCAAATATGTTTAACACAGTGATAGAATGACCTCTTCTGGAAACCCAAAAGACTACAGGGCTCTAAAATCATAACAACGTTCATAAAGAAAAGTAACTGTTAAGAAATATAGAATATTCTTTCTGCTTTGCTATTACGGATGATTAAATAAGTTGTGTTACCAGCGTCTATCTCATGTCTGAATGGCTAATTAACTAATGTAACTGTGACAGAGGACGGTTGGGCTATATCAGCATCATTATCCATGTCTTCTCTATAATGTATATACGGTTCAAATTAATAAATTAATTGACCTATTTTACTTATTTAGAGTGTCGATTCTGTAATGATTTTAGAATTGCACAGAGTGAAAACACCTTCTTTACTCCTCCATACCTTAAGGTTCCTTATGGCAGTACTGCTACAGTAGCTAAGTAAATACACGCAATCTCCTGTAATGAGCTATTGTATGTCATAAATAACAGCAATTATTTTTCGTAGTGAAAAGGAAACTAGCTAACTATTTATTTTATACTCCTTTACAGTGCTCTTTTTTTTTTTAAGCGTAGTCAGTACTTAGGGCTGCACACAGCTTCCCCCCCCTCCCCCACCCCCCAAGTGTTGGCAACCTTGTGAAACCCCCACCTCTCTTCCACCCTTTTCCACCCACCTCTCTCCCCCTCCTCCCACCTCACTCTCTCCCCCCTCTTTATCTCTCTCTTGCACCTCTTTGATGCCCCCCACCTCTCTTAACCACCACCTCTCTCTCTCCAACCCCCACCTCTCTCTCTCCCACCCCTCATCTCTCTCTCCCACCCCCACCTCTCTATCCCACCCCTCTATTTCAATCTCTCCCACCCTACCTCTACCCCTACCCCACCCCTTCACCCCTCTCTCATTCCCACCCCCCTCCACCTTTCTTTCTCACCCACCCCCCACCTCTCTATTTCCCACCCTCCCATGTCTGTCTCCCCCAACCCCCCACCTCTCTCTCCCACTCCCTCACCTCTCTCTCTCCAACCCACCCACACCTCTCTCTCCCTCACACCCCCACCTCTCTCTCCCTCACACCTACCCACCTGCCTCTCCCACCCCTCCAACTTTCTCTTACCCACCCCCACCTCTCTCTCACCTCTCTCTCACACACACCCCGACCTCTCTTTCACCCCACTGCTATCTCTTCCACCCCAACCTCTCTTTCTTCCACCCCCACCTTTCTCTCTCACTCACCCGCACCCCACCTCTCTCTCTCTCTCTCTCTTACCCACCCCTCCAACCTCTCTCACCCACGCCCCAACTCTCTCACCCACCCCCTCCTCTCTCTCTCATCCACCCCCCTTCTCTCTCTCATCCACTCCCTCCTCTCTCTCACCCACGCCCAAACTCTCTCACCCACCCCTCCCACCACAAACTCAATTACCTCCCCTCCCCAGTACACACTAAACCCTTCCTTCCCCCAATACACATAACCCCCTTGAACACACATAATAACCACCCAGAAAAACACAGTAACCCCAGTTCCCCCAATACACATACCCTTCCCCCAATACGCATGATACACCCGAATACACATCCTCTCTCCTCCCCAATACACACAGTAATCTCCAATACATATAATACAGCCTCTCCTCCAACAAACACACACACTTCCCCCTCTTTGAGAATGTTACAAGGGGGGGGGGATAGGGCTGCTTTGGTCTAACTGGAGATGCTGCACTGCTCAGCTATGTTGGGGCAAGGAAGCAGTTAGGAGTGGGGATGGATTGGCTGTGTGGTATGACAGCCCCGCCCCCTCAGTAAGAAGAGACCCGCAAGCAGTGACAGCTACTGCAGCATCAGCTGGTGCGGAACTGTGGGTTGGAAAAAGAAGGTGCCGGTACTGCGTATTCCCTGCTGTACCAGCACAAACAAAGCACTGCTCCTTTGATGAATACTTTTATATGACTTTCTACATCATTCATTAATGAACAACAAAACTAACATAATCAAATCAACAATACACTTCAAAAATAATAATAATAATAATAATAATAACTTTAACAATACAAATAAAAAACAAAACATAAATATATAGGAGAGGGATGGGAGAGGCAAAAGACATTAGTGGTAATAACCGTAATAATTACATATTCTTCTATATTGAAGCAGAGTGGGGGTACACAACGTTTTGGGGATTGTCCCCTTTGTCAGGTACAAGATGTGAAAATTGATCATAAGGTTTCCTTATGTAGTCCTCTCTGGGGACTACTAGTTAATGTAAGGGGTTAACAGCCTCTATGGGTTAATGGGTGAGATCACTCTGGTTTTACCTCTCCCCACCATGTGACGTAAGATGTCTGGTGACCAGTGATGTCGCCATATTGAGATAAGAGAGGGGCTTGTTCTCCAGGGGACATGGTACAAACGTGAAATTTTATTATGAGATCAACATTTTGGTCCCTATTTGGACCTTCCTCAAAATACAATGACTTCAAAAGTGCAACTTATATACACATCCACCTCATTGATTGTGTGCAACAGGGAGGTTTGACGGCAAAAACTCTGTTGTGTATGGTCACCAAGTAACAAAGCCAAATGTACAGATGCAGCGGCCATTATTCGATAATTTCTCAGCGTCGTTTTCGTAAAGTCTGCTGTATTCCACACGCCATTCACTTATTAATCTTCCGTGAAGGCAATCACACGCATGTTTACCGTTGTTGATTTTCCGTGATTATGATTTGTTTGGGTGCAGTTCTGCGTGTTTCTGCCAGATGGCAAAGCTGAATCCCTTTGCACTAGGCAACCAGTGAGTTATGTGTAGTCAATTTGCAGGTTTTTAAAAATTAGATAAAAAGGTGGCCACTACATTCATCCATTGTAAAGTGACCTTGATCGCTGAAGACGCTATCAAATTTAGGCGTTTCATAATTAAAATCTCCACAGTATACACAATGCTTGTACCGTTATTCTACATTGCTATCCCTGCGTTTGTTGAATGGACATGTCAAGTCCTTATACCAAACCACAATGCAGTTATGCATTTCTCATATTTTCTGCAATTAATGCTGGAACAGATAAGAAGACGACTTTAGCAGAGATTTACGACTACAGAAGCGCCAGCCTTTATTCTAAAACCTCGCCCGGCGTACCGCTCTGAATACCGGGTCATGACAAGCTATGTTTTCCAACCGTATAGCAATTGACTCAGGTTTCTATCGGTTTTCTATCGGGCGCAGAATCCATCTATCGGGCGCAGAAAATTGCATTTTAGCGATGTCTGCAATACCGTTTAGAAACTCAAGTGGGCGATCGCGAGCTGTTGTCTTAAAAGTCTAATAGCAATTCCACCTACTGTACAGCCGTACAGTTCTGCAAGTCTGTGTGTGTGCGCACCGTAATTGTAATTTGAAGATTTATATTTGAAGCAGAGATTAACGTTGCGAGTTCATACTGTATACAGTAGTCTGAGGCTCCTTAGCCATACACATAAAAAATATGAGGACACATACTGTACTGTATACAGAAGTACAGTATTACAAAAATATAACGTTGCGTCTTCTTCCGAATATAAAATAAAAGAATTAAATACGGCAGCTTGAACTGCAGGTATTGTAATACAGGTAGTGTAATACAGGTAGTTACTGTAGTAAATTATACTGTATTTACCTTCATTATAGACTTTGCCAAACGGGTGGTGATGAGCCACTGTCATACAGTACCTGTAGTCTTCATTATACATGTTGTTGACAGGTGACAGCGGGCCTGCTATGTCCGTAGGTGACGTCACTGAAAACACTGGCACCGAATGGACTTAATGTCGACATAGATATCGGTACTTTCAGCTAAAAATTAAAAATTAAAAAATATATATTACACCAGGTCTGCCCCCCGCACATTGCACAGGTTTGAGATTTCCTTATGCGGTCATCTGTTATATACCAATAAAATATTTTTGTAAGAGATATTATTTTTAAAGTATTTTTAATACTTTTTAATAATGGAATAAATTATATTTTAACTTTTTTAACCAGATTTTTGTATGGGGTTAATATAAATGTGCTGTATGTTGTGGCAATTACCCTAGGGTAATGTTATTCGTGTTGGTATTTGTTTTTTTAAGTTGTATGGTTGTATTTTTTGGTATAGTTAAGTTTCTATTTATGTATGTATTCATAAATTGCAGGATGTGTCCCTAACTATTTATTTTGAACACATAAGCGAAGTTATGGACACTTTATGATTGCTGTGTGCACTTCCCTCCATTGAAGTTTTATTTTCAAGTCCCTTTCGTTTTTTGATTCACTAAGTGGATATCTATCCACTGTATACAATGGATTAGCCCATATTTTGTATAGATGTACAGCTACTTCCCACATTTCTGCTGAGTGGATAAGGGACTGTTTGTTTACATGCAGAAGTGATGTCATCTACGGACATAGCCAATCACAGTGGCGGATCTGTTATAGCCTGTTTGAATACCGGGCCGTATTTCACCAAAGGTGTTCACACACAGGATCTCAATTGGACTGATTAGCATTGCTATATAGACTAGGGGAAAGCTGGGTTTTACTTTTAACGACCCTGACGAAGCCGCGCAGTCGGCGAAACGTGCTGCTCTAAATAATGAGGACGAGTGTCCCAGAGAGTCCTGTCTCAGCACCCGGTTTTGACCTGCGCAGTTTGTTCCCGCCGGACACGGAAGGGGAGCCCTGTTAATGCGAGGGTGTTGGCGGTCTGCAGTGTAGCTGCTCTGGACATTCCATGCATGTTAGTGTATATTGGCTGCTATTTGTGTCAATAAATCTTTCTGCCAATCTGAACTATGTTCCGTTTGTCCCCTTGACTGTTTGGGGGAGCTGGGGGCTAGTGCACAGTAGGACAGTGCAGCCCCAAAGAACATCTTAAAGTGCTCCAGTGTGTTGGAACAGAGGACCTTCCCCACAAGGACTTTCTTTTTGCCAGTACTTACACATGGCCGTGTAAATTTCACTCATTATTATTTATTTATTTATTCATTCATTGCATCCCCCACCCATCTCTGATAGGTCTTATTTGACTCTCATTTGATTTTATTCTATATATACATATATGCTGTTAATCTGTCCCTTTGCTCCCCCTTCTTCTATTTTCATTGCCTGTTTACCAAGGATCATGGGTAAATTCTTTTACGGGTAGAGCACTCGGCTGGTCTGTTCTGGTTACCATCACAATCTGGGGAACCACTGTGCCTCCACCGATACGGTAATATAATTACTTTCTCATCTTCCCTGCCCACTTTGTTTTAGAGTTAGCGCCTGAGTCCCTTTTTTCATCGTTCACCTATAGTTGACAGTTGATGAAGCTGGAAATCTTTTTGTACATGCACGCTTGCTGGTATTTGTACGTAAAATCAGACTCAGGCTGGAAGTTTTGCAAGTATCCTGGCAGGGACAGATAGCAAGGGTTGCCAGTCACCAGGTTTTCACTGACGGTCAGACCGTTATTGTAAGATGGTGCCGGCGCCGGTGCAGGCGCTGTTACATTGCTGGCCTGGGATTGACGAATCTTATTTTGATTAAATCTGACCTTTCTCTTTTTGAAGTCTCCATGATCAAAGATACTAGGAAAATCTGGCATCACACACCAATACCCTCCTATAACTCCGTGTGCAGGGGTAAGACAAAAAAAAAACACGGATCGCTACTTAACTTTTTCCTTATTGCACTCTTCCGCCCATGAGCATCAGGTGAAAATTTGTAAAAGTCATACTTTGCAATGAAAAAATCATAGATTTCAGCAACTGTGGCCATTGTATCATCTGCTGCATTCATTACAGAACATATTAAAAATGCATAAGTACAGTCAGGTCTTTTGCACACGTACTGCTGTGTACTCATTGTGTTGGTCGGCAATTTTGTAAAAACGACACAGAGCATTGAGTTTTTATTATGAAATGCCTAAATTGATACAGTAACTTCTTCAGTATCAAGGTCAATTCACAATGGACCACTGTGGTAGACTTGTTTTTTTTTTTAAACACCTGCAAGTCGACACATTACTGTAGCACAAGCAGTGTACACATTAGAATTCATTACAATTCATGAATATCTGCCACCTGGCGGATACGCGAAGAATTGCCCCCAATTAAATCCGAAACAAGTAATTACACAGATCAACCGCAAATCAACCGCAGATCAACCGCAGATCAACCGCAGATCAACCGCAGAGCGTATGCGGCATGATCATGGGGGATAACAAATTTATAGTGCGTGGAATACGGGAGATGCAACAACGGCTCTGAGAAGTTTTAGAATAAAATGCTGGCGCAGCAGTATATAATTGAAAAATTTGAAGTCTTCAAATTTTCACCGAACCAACGTGGCTGGAAGCATTTGATAAGGCAAACATTAACTAATAAAGATTGCTTTCTTTGCATAGCCCCTCCTCTGGGAGATACCTGTAGAAAAGGATATTGGTCTGTGCTCCCAGCTTTTGCCAGTATGTTTGTTCATGGCGAATGCAAAAGAAGAAGAAGAATGGATGGGTTTCATCCATTTAAGATTCTTACAGGTTCTTTCCGACCCTGCAGGGTTCCCAAACCAGCTTCCGAATACTATTGCAATAACAGGCCGAATGTGACTGAAAACCTGGTGATCCGCAATCCTTGCTACCTGGCCTCGCCTGAATACCATCTTCAGCAGGCCCCTGTCAACTATAATGCTGATTACATGAGTGATCACGGCTGTTACGCACAATGCTGTACATCCCTGACATTGGATCGTCTCCACCCAGTTGGCAACGTATATAATGAAGATTAATATAATGCAGACTACATGAGTGACCCTAGCTTGTACGCTGTCAGGGCGTGCTCACCACAAACGAGACGGGACCGCGGTGCTGAGGTGGGATAGGATATAACGCCACCTACAGCCACGAGGGCACGTCTTGAGAGTAGAGTGGTCTGGAAGTCCGGATCGGGGCAGGAGAGGTACGGATGGTAGAGGGTGCTGTTTGCCAAGTCCGGGGTTAGAGAGAGGGACGTTGTCGTTTACCGTTGGCCGAGATCGGGATGCCAGAGGTGTGGAGAGTCGTGTTGCCGTATGCCGAGTTCGGGATGCCAGATGTGCAGGTAGACGTAGCGGAAGCCGGTTCGGTACACGAGGAAGACTGTGAATGGGCCAGGCTGAGACAGGGATAGGTCTAGATGAGTTCCTGGAGGAGGAGCTATAGATCCTAGAAGAATTGGTGTATTGAATTGCAGCATTGGAAAAGGGTACTGTGCCTTTAAGAGGCTGGTGCGCCTCTGTGTGACCACGCCTCCGTGTGGCTGCGCCTGTGGATGCGTGCGCGGGCACACGCCCTGAACCGAGGGCAGAAGAAGGGAACTGACGTGCGCGCGCGCGCACAGGGGAAACGGAGCTCGGCGTCTTAGAGGAGGAATCCGTGTGAGCCGCGGGAGACCCTGGCAGGGCTGCAGGTGAGTGAGGAGCACGCCGCGAGCGGCGTGACTCCTGAATCCTTACAGTACCCCCCCCTTCAGGGGCGACCTCCGGGCGTCCATGACATGGCTTGGAGGGATTCCTACGATGAAAAGCCTGGAGGAGTCGAGGTGCGTGAAGATCCCGGTGGGGAATCCATGAACGTTCCTCTGGTCCGAACCCCCTCCAGTGGACCAGGTATTGTACTCCTCCTCTGGAAATCCTAGAATCCAGGATAGACTGGACCTCGTACTCCTGTTGACCTTGAATCATAAGAGAAAGTGGAGGAGAAGTATTTTTGGAAAAGCGAAAACTCTGAAATGCTGGTTTAAGCAAAGACACATGGAACACCGAAGGTATCCTCATCGAGGGTGGAAGGCGTAGATGATAAGCCACAGGATTAATCCTCTTAACCACGGGAAAGGGACCGAGGAACTTGGGAGCTAGCTTCATGGTAGGAACCTTTAGTCGGATATTCCTGGATGAAAGCCACACCTTGTCTCCTGGGGCGAACTCCGGCACTTGGCGTCGAAGGCGATCAGCCTGGAGTTTCTGTCTCCCTGTGGCCACCTTTAAGTTCTCCTGAATCCTCGTCCATAAGTCTTTCAGCCGGGAGATGCGCTTGTCCACCGCTGGTACTCCTGAGGATAGAGGGGAGAAGGGTAGACGGGAAGGGTGAAAGCCACAATTTATGAAGAAGGGAGATTCTTGAGTGGAGTCATTGCGAAGGGAGTTAAGAGCAAACTCAGCCCAAGGAAGCAGATCCACCCAGTCATCCTGTGTATGAGCTCAAACGACGTGCCCCTTCTAGGTAGAGAAGGTTCTTATGGTCTGTGAGTATGGTTATGGGTGTCTCCGTACCTTCTAAGAAGTGTCTCCACTCTTCTAATGCCAACTTGATCACCAAAAGCTCCCGGTTCCCGACATCGTAATTCCGTTCTGCGGACGAAAATTTCTTCGAGAAGAAGGCACATGGGTGTAGTCTGGCTAAGGGAGATGTCCTTTGGGACAAGACAGCCCCAGCCCCGATGTCAGAGGCATCTACTTCCACGGTAAATGGAAGTTTAGGATCTGGGTGGGTGAGGATAGGGGCAGACACAAAAGCCTTTTTCAGAAGATTAAATGCCCATATGGCGGCCTCAGACCATGATGAGGGATCTGCACCCTTCTTCGTGAGAGCAGTTATGGGAGATACCGTAGAAGAAAAATTGCGAATGAAGCGCCGATAATAGTTTGCAAAACCTAGAAAGCATTGCACGGCTTTGAGGGTGGTTGGACGGGGCCAGTCCAAAATAGCTTTAAGTTTCTCTGGATCCATATTAAATCCCGTGTCAGAGTTAACGTATCCCAAAAATGCCACAGACTTGAGATGGAACTAACATTTTTCCAATTTCGCAAAGAGATGGTTCTCCCGGAGGCGTAACAGCACCTGTTGAACGTGTTTGATGTGTTCTTGAGTGGATTTAGAAAAGATTAGGATGTCATCTAGGTAAACGATAAGAAATTTGTTCAGAATGTCCCGAAAAATCTCATTGACGAAATCCTGAAAGACTGCTGGTGCGTTGCACAGACCGAACGGCATGACCAGGTATTCATAGTGGCCGTCATGGGTGTTAAAAGCAGTCTTCCACTCGTCCCCCTCACGTATCCTTACTAAATGGTAGGCACCTCTTAAATCCAATTTAGAAAAGATAGTTGCTCCCTGAAGACGGCCGAAGAGTTCCGGTATCAAGGGCAGTGGGTAGCGGTTCTTGCGTGTGATGTTATTCAAACCCCGTTAGTCTATGCATGGACAAAGAGAACCGTCCTTCTTTTTGACGAAAAAGAAGCCTGCTCCGACTGGAGAATAAGACTTTGGGATGAAACCCCTCTCTAAATTCTCTGCAATGTAAATGTTCATGGCTTTAGTCTCTGGGAGAGAGAGAGGATAGGATCGTCCTCTGGGAGGAGGTGCCCCGGGTAGTAGGTCAATAGGACAGTCGAAAGAACGGTGCGGAGGTAGAACCTCGGAACGTGCTTTGTCGAACATATCTCGGAAATCCAAATACACAGAAGGTAGGGAGTCGACCTTCTCTGGCAGGGTAAACAACCCACCAATCTTCTGGAAAATCCTGGTACATGTCTTGGCACAAGAAGCACCCCACTGGATGGGTTCCTGATCCGTCCAGTCGATGCGAGGATTATGGAGTTGAAGCCAAGGAAGATCCAAAATCAGCTCAGCAGAGGGAGTGTGGATAACATCGAGGGTAATGATCTCTGTATGACTGTCGACGAACTGCAATAGGAGAGGCACCGTCTGTAGCGTGATGAATGCCGGCTGTAGAGGTGGACCGTCAATGGCCTCCAGACCTACTGGCGTCTTCTTATTGATAAATTGAATATTGATCCGTCTAGCAAAGGTCTCATCGATGAAATTGCCTGCGGAACCGGAGTCAATGAACGCCCGTGCTTGAGTGTGAAACCCCTCTCCAGACAGTGTTACTGGCAACATTATCCTGGTGGAAAGGACGTCTTTGCTGATGGGAGAAAGTGTCAGTATTCCCAATGAAACTCTCCGGGGTTTCATTGGGAGTTGGCGTTTCCCGGCTTGTGGGAACACTGGGGTAATAAGTGACCGGGATTGCCACAGTACATGCAGAGACCGGCATTGCGTCGACGTTGTTTTTCGGCAGCAGACAGCTTATTACCTCCCAACTGCATAGGTTCCGGGACGTCCCCGGAAGAAGGTGAAGGCGCCATGAACGATGGAGGAGTGAAGATCATCGGGAAGCGCAAGACCATGTAAAACAGAAGAAAATTCCCTGATGATGCAGTATTGTGATTGATGTGTAAATTAATATTCAAGGTGCAGTGTGCTAAATACTCACAAGTGTAGAGTGAGTATTGTTCCTATAAAGGTATCTTTTAAATGACAGCCCGTCGGACCGTCAAACAGGTGAGTGGAGTGGTAAGTGCTGGAGACCTTAAATGAATAACATAAGAACGGACATAGTGCAGAATGTATAAAAATCTCTTTAAAAGTAAGTGTATGTGCAATGCACTCACATGGTATAAAAAGAGTATAGGCGTTTAGATCACACAGGTCGGATCTCAGCAATGTTACAGCTGTTCTCTCAGTCCCCCCTCCGCCTCGGGGTGCGTGTCACTGGTGCGTCTCACCCAAACCGGAAACCGGAAGTGACGTCATCTGCTCTGGGGGACTCCGATCCTGTGGGAATCTTCACTCGTCAGCATCACTCTACGCGTTTCTCCGTATTGCGGTTTCTTCAGGAGAAAATAGGATAACAGGCCGAATGTGACTGAAAACCTGGTGATCCGCAATCCTTGCTACCTGGCCTCGCCTGAATACCAGCTTCAGCAGGCCCCTGTCAACTATAATGCTGATTACATGAGTGATCACGGCTGTTACGCACAATGCTGTACACCCCTGACATTGGATCGTCTCCACCCAGTTGGCAACGTATATAATGAAGATAAATATAATGCAGACTACATGAGTGACCCTAGCTTGTACGCTGTCAGGGCGTGCTCACCACAAACGAGACGGGACCGCGGTGCTGAGGTGGGATAGGATATAACGCCACCCACAGCCACGAGGGCACGTCTTGAGAGTAGAGTGGTCTGGAAGTCCGGATCGGGGCAGGAGAGGTACGGATGGTAGAGGGTGCTGTTTGCCAAGTCCGGGGTTAGAGAGAGGGACGTTGTCGTTTACCGTTTGCCGAGATCGGGATGCCAGAGGTGTGGAGAGTCGTGTTGCCATATGCCGAGTTCGGGATGCCAGATGTGCGGGTAGACGTAGTGGAAGCCGGTTCGGTACACGAGGAAGACTGCAAAACAAGATAGGACAAGACAGGACTAGGGAGGCAGAGAGTGATGAGAACAACTGGTTCTATGCTCAGCCGACGAGTTAATGAAGCTGCAGGGTATATATAGGCAAGAGGGTCCAATGGCAGAGTAGCAAGGTGGGGGTGTGTGAATGGGCCAGGCTGAGACAGGGATACGTCTAGATGAGTTCCTGGAGGAGGAGCTATAGATCCTAGAAGAATTGATGTATTGAATTGCAGCATTGGAAAAGGGTACTGTGCCTTTAAGAGGCTGGTGCGCCTCTGTGTGACCGCGCCTCCGTGTGGCTGCGCCTGTGGATGCGTGCACGGGCACACGCCCTGAACCGAGGGAAGAAGAAGGGAACTGACGTGCGCGCGCGCACACAGGGGAAACGGAGCTCGGCGTCTTAGAGGAGGAATCCGTGTGAGCCACGGGAGACCCTGGCAGGGCTACAGGTGAGTGAGGAGCACGCCGCGAGCGGCGTGACTCCTGAATCCTTACATACGCACAATACACCTCTGACATTGGCTCATCTCTACCCAGTTGGCAAAGTTAATAAAGGTAAATATAATGTACTATGCAGTATTAACTTTAATTCCCCTGGGGGGGCGCTAGATTTTATGGGGGGGGGGCGCAGCAGTTATACTGGTCCCGCGCTTTTCCCCCAGGCATTTCAATTAAATGCCGGGAGACCGTGCGAAGCCTCTGTAATCCACTTACTGTATTGTACTTTCCGTTCCTGCAATGCGTTGTTATGGTAACCCGGCATCAAATTACCATTGTAACATGACGTCACATGCCCCTGCGCATCATTTGACGCCGGGGCCGAGCAGGGGGGGTGGTGTGAGGTACCGAAGAGAGCAGCCTGGTATAGTGTACTGTATGCATGCCATCGCCCGTCAATGCTTGTACACATGCGCACTTGAGCGTGACTTCACGCATGGACACAACCGGAATTTATAGCATAATTTTTTTTATTCAGAAACGAAACTTTGACATCGAGCGTCAAAAGATAAAGATGAAGTTTGATGGAATTCTAATATCGCTTTTTAAAAACGTTGCCTTTTTTACTTTTATTCAGTATTACTAGATTCACGCTT
Organism: Ascaphus truei; assembly: GCF_040206685.1. Classification (NCBI taxonomy): domain Eukaryota; kingdom Metazoa; phylum Chordata; class Amphibia; order Anura; family Ascaphidae; genus Ascaphus; species Ascaphus truei. Next base: position 457,800,796 of record NC_134484.1, on the reverse strand, counting down.
TTAAAACTTTGCCACACTACAGTATTATTTTGCACAACACACTGTGATTCAACTACATGTCATAACCTGTAATAAAATTTCCCACGGAGATGTTGATTGATTTTATTCCACTTCATGGTTAATAGAAAACATTAAGTGATGCTTTTTTAACATATTTAATCAATGTTAAGATTTAGAAAATAACTACATTTGCAAACAGTTCAAACAGTTGTTTTCTAATCCTTCACGATTATCCGTGCAGTACTGTAAGACAGACCAATTGAGTTGCATCTCACCTCCTCCCCACCGCAAAAAAGAAAAGGCACTACAGTACAGTAGCTATCTAAGGGCATCATGCAGTAAGCAGCGGAAAGGCATTTATCGCCCGGCAGACAATGTGTTTTGGCCCACTGCGCATGCGCGGCGCTCGACGTTCCCCCGCACGGGCAGTAGACTCTGGGACCAGTGTCTCAGGGTGTCTCTCTCCTAATAGTTTAAGTGTTTACTCTGATGTCATGATGAATCAATTAGTTATTCAGGTAATAGGGGAGGGGGCATGGAGCACAGCTATGTTGCATATTATGTCTGATTGCTTGTTGGTGATTGGTTCCCTTTGTTTGCATTGCACTATGGGTGAGGGTATATATGTTTGGTCACTTACACTTGTGGGTTGCACGGCCCTGAGGAAGGTCTCTCTGTGGGACCGAAACGTTGGCTTACGTGTATTTCATGTTGTGAATATAGACTTTTGGATTAACCCCGAGCGGTCTGCTGTCTCTTTACTGGTCTTTGGATTGGTTCGTATCATATTTACTCTCTATGGGACTAGCATCTGCTATTACTACATCTTCAATTACAGTGTGCTGACTGAATTTCATGTGTATATATATATAAATATATATATATGATCCCAATAACACCTATACCCCCTAACATACAAAACAGTAATGGGCACAATGACTATTATCCACAAATGGATAATAGTGCAGTTGTCCATTTAAAATACATACAGAACAATAAAGACATTAAATACATGTAGCACTCACCAATGTCCGGCTGCCACGATGAAGGCCATCCGCATCTTCATCCTGCCCATGCCCCATCCGCTTCTGCAAAACAGACACAAGAATAAAAACATCCAATGTAATGTCCCCTAACCCCTTAATCACCATAGCTGTTATGAACCGCTACAGTCATTAAGGGGTTAACCCACCATCACCCACATACCCTCCCCCACTAACCCCCCCACCCCCTGAGGCCTAACCACCCTCACCCACTACCCCCATGGGAGTCCTACCAAATACCCTTGGGGCCAATACCCCCTCCCCCAGCACATACAGTACAATAATGTGCCAAATAACTATTATCCACATACTGTAGGGATAAGACATTATTTGGCCATTATTAAACACATTAAATACCGTAGTAAAATAAAGAAAATTCTACTAACCTCATCAATAAGAAGGCCCCGTCGCCAGCATCATCCTTGGGGTCCGTTGCCAAAATAATAAATAGCCAATACATATCAATGCCATTCACATACCAATGAACCCCTTAATCACCTTATCGGGTACTAACCTCAAAGGTAATTAAGGGGTGAAGCCATCCTGCAATGGCAACACCACTTATGCATAACATCCTCAATGGATTAAAAAGCAATTTCCTAAACAAATCTCATGTAATCATTCAATCTGAAGCCTCAAATGCCACTTAAAACATTGCATTTACAGTGTATACATGTAGCATAAAATGTAAGCTACATGTACACGCTGCAAATCAATGTTAACAATACAATAATCCAACTAAAATAGCATGACATCACAAGAAGTATACTATGTCATCCAATAAAGTCACCATCAATGAATTAACAGACATGAATTACATCCCTAAACAATTAAAATACCATACAGCAGCGGCAGCTCTTATTCGAGCAAATGCCGCTGGCTGTATGAGGCTGGGAAGCGGGTAGCCGTGGCGCGTGGCGGCGCACTGTGACGTCACAGTCATAGGCGCGCCCGGCTTCCCTGTCTTCCCCGGCTTCCCCAGGCTTCCCCGACACCCCTGGACATCAAATTAAGGTAAGCGGGGGTGCGGGGAAGCAGAAGGGCAGAGCAGAAGCCGGGCTCGGGGTCCGGAAGGATAGTAAATTGCGCGCGAGGTGGAGGGGGGGTGCGTGTGGGAAACGCGGCGGCGCGCGGATATTACTGGCGGCAGCTGGGGTAGATCCCGGCATGCCGCCGGCATTTAGTGCGATAAAGTATGTCGCTACTGTACATACCAATTACACAATTAACTATAGCTATCGTTACAGAGAACAAGTTAGCATCATACAAAAAAGGACACCAAATATTACAATATACTAAAGCAAGCCTCACCATAACCTACAGTACAGCATAGAAGCCCAAAAATTACATCTCTCTAATAATAAAATACATTTAACACACACCTATGCATAGCAGCATAGCCAAAATCATTTACAGTACTGCAAACAAAGTTTTACAACACTATCATTTCTTACCCTGTATGTATATATCTCTCTAGATATACATAGATACATACATACAGTGGCAAGAAATGATATGCATAAAAAAAATAAACACATTTCTTTATTTAACTTACCATTACTTGACCCACTCACCGACTCTCGTTGATCAGCTTACTCATTAACCAATACACGTACAGGAACCCATAAAATAATAAACCAGAAAATAATAAACATTAAAATAATAAAACACGACAATCCAGGGGTCTTCTACTTGTAATACATCTTCATCTGTATTCTTCTACCTTCTTCCGGGGTCTTCTTCCCGTCTGCGGCCACGCCCTGGTCTTCTTTCTTCAGTAGGAGGTCCTTCCTCCTCTGCCTCTGGCTTCAAAATGAGACGACATAGGCTTTTAAAGGCCTATGACGTAACATTTTCGTCATATGGTTCCCACGGCCCTGATTGGGCCGTGAAAACCATGTCTTTTGGCCGATGTAAAAAAAAATGATGACGTCACTTAAAGGCAAAGAAAGCACAGCCAATCAGAATGGCTTTGCTTCAATTGCCTTTAAGATGACGTCATGAAAAGAAACATGGCCACCCTCACATGGTACATTAGCCAATCAGAGCGTGGGAAGTCTATCTCTACTCTGATTGGTTCAAGTGGACCATGAGACAGAGGCTTTTGGAATATGACGTAATTGAAAGCCTGTCACATGATACTTGAACCAATCATCATTTTTTTTTACATCGGCCAAAACAATGCTGGCGACGGGGCCTTCTTATTGATGAGGTTGAAGAATTTTCTTTATTTTACTACAGTATTTAATGTGTTTAATAATGGCCAAATAATGTATTATCCCTATGTGGATAATACAAAAAAAGATGGTGTGAAACAGCGCTAATGAATAATAAAGGCAACTAAATTAGTGCATTAAAAACAAACAACTGGCAGCCAGGTGAAGACTGACCGTACAGTCAGTATGTGAACATGTAGAAAAGAGGGAAACCGGCGCCAAAAAAATCAAATAATCAAATGAAAGTCAATGAAATCCAAACCATAAAGGTGAAGTCCAAATGGAAGTCCTTAGATGAACAAGGAATTATGCTGACAACTCTCCTCCCAGACCGTGCAATGGAGAAAGGGAAAAAAAGAAAAAACAGATTATGGTGCAGTATGCCAAATACTGTTGACTAATAAAACATTACCAACTAACAACACATGACATACAAGACAGACAAAACACCAACACTAGCAAGGCTAAAAATATGATTAAAAGCTATTTATTGACACAACTAATGAGGGTGACGGAGGTGGAGTGTCCAGAGGGGTAAAGCTGGAATCCTACTTACAGGACACCGGTAGGGTAAAGGCAGTGTACACAGAATGGATGATGGAGTCCTCCAAAGATGGCGACCGGAGCTCCCTCACTGGCGTCCCCACGTGATGCGGGTGGGAGATGAATCACTCGGAAGGCAGGGCTATCCGGCGGATGTGACGTCACGCCCCTCACTGCTCCTGATGCGACGCGATGTGATGCTCCCAATGTCAGTGTCCTCTCGTACCACTCGTACCGCTCTGCTCTGCCCCTACAGCTACACCGGCTGTGAATCCTCACACGCTTTCCCAATGTCCTCCGCAACCGCAAACAAAGCTAATAAATGAACAAGAACTTCCCGACGCGTTTCGTGCGCATGCGCGCACTTCTTCAAGGGATTTAATGTGTTTAATAATGGGAAAATAATGTATTATCCCTATGTGGATAATAGTTATTTGGCACATTATTGTACTGTACACTGGCGACACACTTTATTCGAGCTCGGCTAGTCCCACGAATTCGGGTATACCCGGGTGTATTGAGGTTTGTGTCTGTTTTCTGCCCGAGTGCATTGAGGTATTTTCAAGGCAGGGATTGAAGCATTTTATTCCCGCTGGCTGCAATACTGCACAGTATATATATATATACTGCATTACAGTTCATGAATTTATGCCATCTGGTAGACACGCGAAGCATTGCAGCCTATTAAATCCTAATCATTATCATTTAACAGATCAGCCGCCCGTCAGCCAGGCATGAACCCAGGCTGGGAAGGCAAACACAACGGGGCTTGTCAGAGGTAAGGAGCGGCGCATTCCAGGTATCTGCCAGGTACATACTGGGTATTTGCTCGAATAAAGTGTGTCGGTGCAGTATGTGCTGGGGGAGGGGGTATTGGCCCCAACGGTATTTGGTAGGACTCCCCTGTGGGTAGTGGGTGAGGGTGGTTAGGCCTCAGGGGGTGGGGGGATTAGTGGGGGAGGGTATGTGGGTGATGGTGGGTTAACCCCTTAAGGACTGTAGCGGTTCATAACCGCTATGGTGATTAAGGGGTTAGGGGACATTACATTGGATGTTTTTATTCTTGTGTCTGTTTTGCAGAAGCGGATGGGGCATGCCAGGATGAAGATGAGGATGGCCTTTATCGTGGCAGCTGCACATGGGTGAGTGCTATATGTATTTAATGTCTTTATTGTTCTGTATGTATTTTAAATGGGCAACTGCACTATTATTCATTTGTGGATAATAGTAATGTTGCCCATTACTGTATTGTATGTTATTGCTGCTATGTTTATTGGGGGCATTTGTCCCCAATAAACATGCTATTATGTGTTAACCCCTTCATTGCCTTAGCGGCTATCCGCTATGGTAATGAAGCAGCATTAATGTATTTAAATAATATTGTGCGGGAGCAGGGGGCCCCCTGAGCTGAACCGCATTGATTTGTGGCTCAGAGACCCCCTGCTTCCCGAGTTACAGGCCCCAGTTTGGGGCATCGGTTACAGTGTGGACGCCATGTTTATTGCGGGCACGTAGCGTAAGGGACGCTATAAACATGGCGGCGACACTGCCCATCCGATCACACATACCGGGGCCTGTAACTCGGGAAGCAGGGGGTCCCTGGTCCACAAAGTGATGCGGTTCAGCTCAGGGGACCCCCTGCTCACTGTACAGTATTATTAAATAAATATTAATGCTGCTTCACTACCATAGCAGATACCCTGTAAGGTAAGGAACGAGTGTTTTATTCATAGTGTAGATGTGCAGAGGGTCTCCGGAGCTGAAGCGCTTTGGTTTTAGGTCCGGGGACCCCTTATGGGGTGCCGGTATCCCTCTGCTTTGTTTACATTCCGCGGTCACGTGATCGGGACCTTTAAATGCAGAGGGATACCGGCACCTCATAAAGGGGCCTGTATCTCGGGAAGCAGGGGGTCCCCGGACCTGAAACCAATGCGGTTCAGCTCAGGAGACCCCCTGCACATGTACACTATGAATAAAAATGGTTTAAAAAATACTTTTTATTGTGCTGATGTTTGCGCCGAGAGAGCAGCGGATCTCTCTGCTGCAAACACAACTCGGCAGGGGACGGCTTCTCTGCAGTTTCTCGCCAGGCAGCCGTCCCACCACCGGTTACATGCCATTTCATCAAATGGTGGTGGCGCATTAATTCGCCAGGGATTCGCCCCATACAGCATACAGCCAGTTTAACACGCCAAAAACATGGCTAATTGCTAAACTGGCTAATGCATTTTTCCGCTGCTTACTGCATGATGCCCCAAAAGTCTAAGGGCCTTATTCAGTAAAGGTTGATAAAAATTATCGCTGGGGCATTTAAATGGCCATTTTTGTGAGCGTTGCTATCACGGTATTCAGCAAGCCTTCATTACCGTTCATAGCAAAATTCCCAAAATGAGCGATTTGCTGCCAGTGATAGGATTGAGCCTCTGAAAAGGCCTGACCCGGCGATACATTTCTGCTGCAGAGAGAGCTGCTCTGAGAGAGCCGCCTCTGCCAGCGAAAATCTCGCCCGCAAATTATGTTTTTAATATACATTTCATTCATAGTGTAGATGTGCAGGGGGTCTCCGGAGCTGAACCATATTGGTTTGAGGTCCTGGCCCCCCTGCTTCCCGAGATACAGGCCTCTTTGTAGGGTTCCGGTATCTCCTATGCTTTAAAATGTCCCAGTCACGTGACGCGGGACATTTAAATGCAGAGGGATACCAGCACCCCATAAAGGGGCCTGTATATTGGGAAGCAGGGGGTCCCCTGACCTAAAACTAACGCAGTTCAGTTCCAGAGACTCCTGCACATCTACACTATGAAAAAAATGTATGGAGAGGGAGTAAAAACACTGGTTGGCACTGAGGTTTGAAGCAGGGGAACCTGGTTCAATTCCCGGTGTTGGCTCCTTGTGACCTTGGGCCAGTCACTTTATCTCCCTGTGCCTCAGGCACCAAAAAAAAGATTGTAAGCTCCACGGGGCAGGGACCTGTGCCTGCAAAATGTCTCTGTAAAGCGCTGCGTAAAAAGTAGCAGCGCTATACAAGAACATGCTATTATTATTATTTAAAAATATGTTGTCTCGTCGTCTTCTTGGACTCAAATGAGGCGTCACGGCTTTAAATAGGGCTTGTGACGTCACATTTTGCCTCATTTTTCAGCCAGGCGCCATGGAAGGAGGACATCCCCTCTGAAGAAGAGGACCAGGGCGTTGAGGAAAAGCCCAGAAGACCCCAGAAGACCCAGAGAAGGTAAAGAAGAACCCAAAGACCCCAGGACTGATGGTACTGTATGGATTACAAATAGAAGAAAGAAGACACACACTTGGTTTGTTATGGTTTTTTATTTTATGGTTACCTGGTTCCTGTGCATGGATTGGTTCGGGAGCATGTGGTTCCCCGGGAGTCAGTGAGTGGGACATCTAATGGTTAGTAAACAAAAGAAATGTATTTTATTTTACTTTTACAGGTTTTTGAGTTTTTGTGAATTTTTTTTTATGTGATTTTTTTTTATGTCCATTTATTGGCCCTGGATTTATGCATGTGCCTACGGATATACATACATACACTGAATGGTTGTACTGGAGTACTGGTACACTGTGGGGCCTGCGGACACCCGCCAGGACCACAAGGAACTCCCGTGGGCCTGGGGTATTAACCCTGTATGTAAAAGAATAAATCATGTATTATGGGGGGGCACAGGGGGTGGGTTATGTATTGTTTATTAAATATAGTGATGTTTATTGTGGGTAGCGGGGGTGGGGGAAGGGGGTATTGTCCCCAAGGGTAGGTGGGCAGGCCTCCCGATGGGTAGTGGGTGAGGGTGGTTAGGCCTCACGGCTGGGTAGTGGGGGAGGGTGTTTAGGCGTCCTGGTGAGTGGTGGGTGAGGTTGGATTAACCCCTTAATTACTATAGCGGTTAATGACCGCTAAAGTGATTAAGGGGTTAGGGGACATTACATTGGCTCTTTTTATTCTTGTGTATGTTTTGCAGCACTGGAGGGGGACATGGACGGTGATGAAGATGAGGATGACCTTCATCGTGGCAGCCAGGCAAGAAGGATGAGTGCAAGATGTCTTTATTTTATTTATTGTGATTAATGTATTTTAAATGTGCAAAGGCATTATTATCCATATGTGGATAATAGTAATTTTCCACATTACTGTAGTATATGTGTTAGGAGGCAAGGGGAGGGGGGTGTATTTATTTACAAATATTGTTTATTTTTTGGGGGCACACCATTGGTACCGCAGGCCCACGGGGACCGCCAGACTCCCACGGGGATCACCCGGTGACACCCATGGGGTCAGCTGGGGACACCCGCCGGCCTGTTGTATGGATGGTGTGCCTGCAAAAATGTAAACAAAGAATTTTTTCTATGTCCTGCGCCTTTTGCACCTGCCTTGAGCTGGCGTGCTTTTTCAGGCGCGTTTTTAAAGCATGATCACTTATCGTAGCTTTGAAAATCGCACAGACTGGCAGAAATCAGCGCATTTAGCTGATCGTACAAGCTTTGTGGGACTTAGAAATTGTTCTTAAAAAAAAGCCATTTTAGAGCGCAAAGTCCCTGTTATCATTGCTCTGTGAATCGCGCTGAGAGCAATATCACGTTCTTAAAGCACTTTGCGCTCTTAAAACGACTTATCACTGCTTAGTGCATAGCCCCCTCTATGCGGGTCCACACTATTAACCCCTAGTTTACCACTATAGTCCAACAGTGGGGTTACATATATTTAACTGTTAAACATACTTGTGCCATTTGTTCACTTTCGGCCAAGAAAGGACTGTTTTTTGAGCTACATTATTAAGAGAAAAAAAATAGAAGACTTCTCTGGGTTAATACTGCATTGAGTTTTTTTAATGACATTCTGATTTGGTTGTTTTAATTCATGGATGAGAGTTTGTGCTGGCTGCTATACAGTAGCTTTAAATCTATTCAAAGTATAGTCACAAATACGTAGAGATCTGTTGAAAATGAGCTGGTGTATTTTAATTAGGCCAGGTTTCCCTCTTTCGGAAATGGTATATAAATTGTGAATATGGGAAAAATTGACCAAAGGAATTACTTATATTGAAAGGCATTAATCATAGGTAATTTCACAAATTTTGCCAGAAAGTCACCAGTAAATCACCCAACCATAACACAGGCTTTAATCCAAAAGTCTATTTCACAGAGAAACCTCAGGAAATCATTAAAATATCTATGCAACTGCGTGCAAATGTTATTGCTTTTATCATTTAGAAATTGGTGTAGTCTTTAACCTACTGTAGGACCAAAGTGGACTAATGGCATGGTAGCCAAATGCTTTGAACTGTTTTTACACTCTTTATATCAGCTCTTTCATGATTAGCCTAATGCTGGAAACTAAAAGGATACAGGCAAATTGTCAACCACTATTGTTTTTGTTCTTTATTTGTACGGTAATTATGATGCCATTCATATTCAGACACATACTGTAAATGGGATAGAACAATAAGGCTCAGATCCAGGAAAGATGGCTAAGATTGATTGGCAATAACGCTGTGCTAAAGCTAAGCACCTTTTATGGGCTTAATCAATTTTAGTTCCATGCAGCCGGTCTGCCATTGTCGGCTGATAACCTCAATTGACGTCACTGAGAGTTTCTGTCCTATAACCACCCAAACAGCCATTTTGGATTATGTTGATTTGCTCCCATAATGAATCTGGGAAGAATTTCAGAGGATGTTATACTGTACAAATAAAAACGGACTCATTTTATACAAGTCAGAAATATTTAAACATTTTAATTAAAGGGTAATTTATCCTTTCCATTGAAGCCAATTACATTGATACGCTTCCTATTGTTTTCACACCCTATGTGGGACGGCACCTGAACAAAGTGGGATTGCATGGGGTTGGCATACAATATGTTGATATGACATCACCAGTGATACCACATATTGAATAGTATACTGAAGCACATGCATAGAAAAAGTGTATATTCAGGTACATAACTGACTACAATGAGGTTTACGTTGTTTTATTCCACTACAAATAAATGTTGTATTATATTTTCATTTTATATGAGAAAGTTCATTTACAGCTGGAAATTTCTGGACAACATTATAGAAAAAAAAACTGAATACACATTTATGTGCTTTCATAATTTTCATCAGAAATTAGCAACATTTTTCCTAAGCCTACTCGCGCAAAACATTTTCAGAAATTCACCAGAATGATCAATTAATGAGGGAGCAAAACCCCACTGATTTGTTTCATATGTTTTTTTTTACAAACTTGTAAGTGTTCCTAAATTGTGAGTTTAATCAATGTGGATCGGGTTTTCATATTTAACGAAATATATATTCACACTCTTTTTCATATCAATAATAACATGTCAAAAATGAGCCGAATTGTTTAAATTGGTTTGACTTATTTGCTCATATTTCCTAATTTGCTCTTTTCTTATCACTACATTCCATGGAAATCATCCTTCATGGGAATACTCCTTTGTAATTGTTCTTGGATGTGCACAGCCTTTCAGTCTCAGAAACCTCGCCTAAAATTCCATTGCATACTGTATTTCCATCATTCCTTGCGTGGCACAGATATTTTCAAGACCATCTGGTTCTAATTGTCTTCATATAATTCCTAATTATGTTTTATTGTTGCAACAGCCGTAATGAATGGAAAACAGTAACTCGGAAAACATTGTTCAGTGTTTGTGTTTTGTCCAAGTTTACATTAGTGCTGTGCTCAGAGACAGCCGCTTGCCCGTTCTTATTCAAGTCGGCGTGAATCATTTCTGAGCATTGTTGTTAACATTCCGGTTCCAAACAAATAGAAAAATCATTTCCCTTGTATATAAACTTGGTGTTTTTGCAGGTTAGATCTGAAAAGATAAATCATGATTTCAATCAATCATAGCTACCCTGACCTAACATTTATTTTATTTTAATAATAGCGCAATGAAAAGTTCAGTGTTCTATCAGAGCCAGACTGGTTTTCATATGTGGGGGTAATCTTGAAATACTCAATACCAATTGCATTCTCCTTTTTGATTCCTTATCACAAATATTATTTGAAATGCTCCAGAGTTTTTGGATTTCTAAGAATCGTTGATCAAGTAAAATATTATTTTGTGGGAATCCTAAAGGAGTGGTCATGCTGAATGTTCTCAAGTGAATAGTCCAGGAGGTGTGTTATGGAGTAGCACTGCTTAGCAAATATGGCCCATACTGTAATGTTAACTGATGATGCGCAGTGACTATCAATATGACAGTGGCGTAAACAAAACATATACAGATTAAAAGGGACACATGTAGACCTAGAAATACAATCCAAAAATGTAAACCAGCGAATATTTCTTACTTAGGCCGCGCTTATAGTGCTGGCGAAGGCGACGCGACGTCGCCGAAAACCAATACATTGCCGCCGCCGCCGTGTGCGCTTATAGTGTGCGCGATGGCGACAAAGCGACGTTGCGAAAACTGGAAGCCGGCAAAATTTGATTTTTCAAGGGCTGTCGCGTCACGTGACGGCCCTTGAACAAATCAAATTGCCGGAATCCCGCGACGACACCGCCCGGCGAAACATAACTTTCGTCGGTGGCGACGGGTGAAGTCACCCGTTGTGTCGCCATCGACAGCACTATAGGCACGGCATTCGGCTGCGTCCCCGCTAGCGCTGAGCGGGCGACACTTGCGGCGGTTACTTACATATGTAGATATATGTAAGTCCCTACTCACGCTGTGCGCGCACACTCGTGCGCGAGCACACACGCTCACCCGCACTCGCCGCTTAGATAAACAAAAAAATTATACTTTCTTGCGCGCTCAACTACCCGCAATGCCCCCCCCCCCACCCCTCTTAATGCGTGCGTAAATGCAGGACACGTGGCGATCATGCTTGGAGCTCTTTCCAAGCATGAGCGCGCTCAGTGCCAGCGCGGACTCAGTCTTAGAGAGAATACAGTACTTCTAGTATGAATCAAACATCCAGAACTTATAATGAAATACTTCAAATTTTATTAAAGTATTCAGTTAGGACATTTTCTCTCACATTTTGAAATACAAATATCCCTCCCACTCTGCACTGTACAGAGGGAAATATATATTTCACAGTAGAGATTCCGTGATTAATGTACCAGATTTCAGAGCATATCAAACTTGGGAATAAGGCGATGTTTGAACCTTTAACGCAAATTTGGGGAAACTGGCCAATCTCAGTTTAGTTATATTCATTTGTGGATATGATTCATACTTGTTTTATAATAATTTTCCACTCCTCTATCTGTAAAAGACGTTGTAGTGTTCAGTAAGAGTGTGTAATGTGCTGTTAATCCACTCGGATTGCTAACTCTGATTGCTAGTTAACACTGCTTAAGTCATATCAAGTGTAGGGGTGTGTAACTTTTCTGCGACAACTAATAAACCAGGCGGAATTCAGAAATAACTTTTCACAAAACATTTTCGCTAAAAATGTACTAAACATTCAAAAGTTAATGTGTATTGCAAATTCAGCCGAAATGTCTTTTAATTTTCAAATTTCTAATCACACCAAATAATTTTTAAAGATTTGGAAATCTATGCTCTGCGTTACATTTTCACTGTGAGGTTTCTCTACATATACCAGAACTCCCTCCTTCTGTCTCTGTACGTTCTCCCTACCTAACAATTAGACTGTAAGCTCCTCGGGGCAGGGACTCCTCTTCCTTAATGTTACTTTTATGTCTGAAGCACTTATTCCCATGACCTGTTATTTATATTATCTGTTAATTATTTGATTACCACATGTAATACTACTGTGAAGCGCTATGTACATTAATGGCGCTATATAAATAAAGACATACAATAGAATACAATACAATCTCTGGCAAGGTCCTTGGCTCTGTCGGTGACAGCTGGAGAGCATTATGGCTAAGAAGCTAGGCGACTAATAATTCTTCTAAGGACAAATGTATTTCTTTCCCCTTCTCATGGCGTTTTCTCTTTGCGGAATCACAAGATTCCATCATCACAAAGATAACTGGTGGGAGAGACATGTTTCTTCTTCAGGATTGGATTTTCCTTCCCAAGGCAGGCCCCAAATCTATAATATGGCAATATCAGAAGTGCAATCGTTATAGACTAGTAAACTCCTATTCCTGGTTGTGGTAAGCCATAGATCTTCAAAGTGCATTGGATGTCTCCAGAGACACCAGTCCTGCCGAGGGTTGACTATTCCTGTTTCTGTTCATTGGGTCTGCATCATGACAAATGCCTGGGTACTAAATATCATCCAATGAGGTTATACACTAGAATTCATATCAGTGCCAGAGCGAGACCATTTAGTGACCTTAAGGGTACCACAAGACCCCAGAAGAGCAATATTATTCAATTGTTTTTTCTATACACTGCCGACACAGTTTATCCGAGTGCGGCTCATTCCGCAAGCCGGGAAATGTCCCGGCTTGCGAGCCGCACTCCCTCAGCGTGCCGCGCATCACCGATGCGCGGTCACGCATCATCGGGTGCCAGCGCCCCCTGCACGTGCGTCCAGGGCTCCCCGAGGGAGCCCTGGTGTCCCGTGATCGCGGGACGGCGGCAGGGGGTTCCGGGGGACCCGGCGGACCCGGCAGCGGTAGGGAGAGCGCCCCGATCGGAGGGCGCTCTTCCGCTGCTTCGGCGGGCGCCCGTCACCCTGCGGCGCGCGCCAGGATACTGCTGCGGCCAAGAACGGGCAAATGCTCGAATAAACTTGGCCGCAGCAGTATATAGCGCAGTTTCCCCCACCCTATGGGAGATATGACGGCTACTGTGTGAGTGTGGTGCATTACCTGTGGCTCACAGGATGCCTGAACATCCGCTGCTGGGAGCCTGGGGTTTGCCTGATCCATCTGGTGACAGCGCCTCCACCTGTGCGGGACCCTACTATGTTGGATAACCCCATCACAAGACCCAATTCAATAACACACACAATGATATAGATAACAGTTTACTGCGTGTATATGAAAAGGGAATAACAATATAACTCCCACCCAAATAGGCCACGCACGGTCGTAACCCTACAGTGTCCTCCAACACAATGTCCACACTCGGATGGGATATCCCCCCAAAGTACTGAGGTGCCCCTGGGTACTCAACCGCCCTGGTGTCCACAAGAGTCAACCCACCCAATGTGTGCGACAGCGCTGCCCACAACCTGTGTTAAAGTTGGTGCACTTGTAGGTGTAGGTGTGATACCTGATGGTACTCCAACACCCGGTAGTACCGACTGACGATTAAGGGGCTGTCCGGTCCCACACCGTTGTCATCAGCGATGAGTCCGCCTTCACGTGAGGTAGTATCCAGCTGGAGGGTCCAACCATGAAGAGAGTCTCTTATCTGTGGGGTGATCTGGTCCCAGACCACCAGATTGCCAGTTCGCCGCCACATCTTGGCTGTGTCCCTCACGCTTGTAATACAGGACAGTGTTCCTATCTACTGGGATGGTGCCTGCAGCAGCCACAAGATTAGGGGAGTTGGGTCCTAGCTGGGGCCTATCGCGGTCTCTGGCCTAGTGAAGGGGTCACAGATACCCTGCACACACACCCTTCCCTCTCCTGGTCTCAGCTCCGACTGGCGTGGTCTCAGACGCACCAAATGTATCCTTTCTGTTGAGCTGCTACAGCCCAATTGACTGGTTTGCACCATGTGAGCTGCAGCCCCAGGGATATGCGGAGCATAACCAATATGGCCGCCACTGTTCTGGCTCTATTGCGCATGCGCGACTGCACTGTGCATGCGCGGCCACATACAAGATGGCGACGCCCTGCAAAGGGAGCCGCCGGGAGCCTCCGGCGACTCGATCGCCTCGCCGACTGCCGCACCCCCCCGCACGCCTCACCGCCTTCTCCCAGCACTTGTGCTTGCCTCCTGAATGCCCCCGGCACTCGCCCAGCTTCCCCACAGCCCTCCGCAGCTACCGGAGGTACGGGGAACCCCACAGGGAGGCCTGGTCACCTATAGAACCTGATCGTTCAGGTATCTACTGCCCAAAGATTTTCAAGAATGAATTCATTTCTATTTCTGGTCCCAAATAGTTCAAGGGGTTACAGATGATGAAATTCCAGAGTAATGTTAATTTTCAAAAACATTGTTTGTGAAATTTAAGAGAAAACTGGGAACAATTTTGCATAGCACATACTTTATGAACATCTCTTCACAACTCTACTCTACAGCAGTGTGGAAACATTGTAGAAGTACTTACAATTTGACATACAGTATGTTGGAGAGATATTTTTTCTCTACTCAGTACAATGAGTTCATGTAAGATTTACACATGCGCTATGGTTTAGAAAATGTTAGCTTTTTGTGTGAAGATAAATAATGCATATGATACTAATGTCAATTATCCACTGTTTTCGCAGTACATGATATGATGATGGTTATTATCACGTTTTACATCATCATTTATGCTCTTTTACCTAATTTAGTGCAAATGCACATCAAATTAGTTAATTTTTGTCTTAATTGCAATCTGTATAATTTGCTCGTCAACACACGTCAATATGGGTGGATGAACATGTGGGAGACCGCTCTGCCGTTTGTAACATTTGATTCTGCTGAATCTATGTCCACTGAATTCTCATGGGGAGGAACAGTGGAAACCTCAGATGAAGGGCAGATACACACAGATATGAGGTAATTTCACAGTGTAAATGTTTTTTAACGTTATGTGTGATTTCACATGCCGTGAGCATGACCAACAATGGCCGCTCGCTTAAAGAGGAAGCCTTTCTACAAAAAGCAAATTAATTTTGCAGTAATAAATGTGCAATAATAGTTTATGAATCTTTTTTTTTTTTTTAATATCTTTTTATTAGAGTGTTTACAGATACATTTCAAAATATTACATTGTAGCATGTACATAGGTTATCGTATAACGTTACATAGTTCAATGCATATTTGCGATACCCATTTATTTTCTTTTTATGAACTTATAACTGGTCTTGATCTAATATCGACCATTTAACTCAAAACCTTGTATCATAGCGTGCTTGTGACTCCCATTCTTTCTTTTAGTTATCATATTTGTTTAGACTAGGCTCTTCGATTTTACTCTGTTCTGTCATGTTATTATGTTGTGATGCAGGACGTTCTCCTTATTTTATATTTCCTTTATCTGGTTTGACTCTTAAAAATGAACGCGTTCTGGACACAGGTCCTACAATATATTAAAGAAGTTATGAAAATTAGCTGGATAAGACACCCCCTCCCCATGATATTTGTCAATACTGAACCTTGGACAATTAAGATCAACCAAAATAGAGGGGGGCCATTCTCCCAACAGAGATGATTCTCCTGGTAGCCAGAAAAGCCATTATGATCAAATGGTTGGATTCACAAGCACCTAACAGAGAACTTATAAAATCCCTCTTGGTCAAACTGATCACGGTAGACAGAATATCTACCGAACAAGTAGAAGATAACCAGTATGACAAATTTGATCGAAAATGGGAGATGATTATAAACTCTTTTCCCCAGCTAGAACAGAATAGATTCAGATGACACCCAAGATAAGATGGTAAACAAAACCGGACGGAAAACCGGATAATAGTTTATGAATCTTAAAGATAAAAAAAAGGAGATAACATTACATTTATGTTTTTGTTTCAATATTTGTTCGCATGATAAGTAATAAATGATTGACAGAATAAGTTCCAATTATAATAGGTGGTAATGTATTTCTTTCATGCCAAGTGTATTTGAATAATATTTTTTGTAAACCTGTATCTTAAACTAAGATTGTATCCTACATCAACTGCGTACAATGCATGGATACACACACTGCAAAACACAGCCACTAATAATCACAAATGTGCTTCCCAATACAATAAAGACAGTTACATAGTTACATAGTTACATAGTAGATGAAGTTGAAAAAAGACGTACGTCCATCAAGTTCAACCTATGCTAAATTTAGACAACAGATACAGTGGCGGCCGCCTTTAGCCTCGTGCGGCCATTTCAGCACAATGCTGAAAAACGCGGGCAGATGCAGTGTTTTATGCGGCATGTTCCGGTATTTAAAGCCGCGGGCGCGTGCATTGTATTAGCGCTGAATGCGGCATGAATGCGGCATGAACGCGGTGAAGTGCGTGGCATTCGAAAAAAATACCCAAACAAAATCGGAGATGTTGGAGAATAAAAGGGGCCGTGACAGTACGTTATCCTATATCAATACTTACTTATTGATCCAGAGGAAGGCAAACAAAAAAAAACCCATAGTCGTATCACCCAGTGATATCTCATAAGGGGAAAAATAAATTCCTTCCTGACTCCAAGAAGACAGTGACATAGCACTATATATAAATTACTTTATGAAGAATGACTGGATATTGTTTTTGTACATATTTTTTTTAAATTCTTATTGAATATATGAATATAATAGTGTACATATCCAAACGAAAAGTAACATTTATTAATATCATCTCCAAAGTAATTAACCTACATATATTTACAACACACAGTAAGAAAAGCATCCAAACATGGAAATGTGAACTAGTGCAATAATTGTATTGAAAAAAAATATGTCAAAACAAATCCTTTCATTTGAGACAGAATATTCCATATGAAGGTAATATTGGAAACACTAAAGTGAACATTACAGTATTGCAAAAACATAACTGTTAGGAGGAAAGTCCCTAGTCCTTGGGCCATATCCAACATCACCTCATATTAAATAAGGAAACATACTGTATTTGATAAAAAAATATATATAATAAAGTTCTCATATTATACACACTTTAAATGCAAGAAGGGACAGCAAGTGTTTTAACACCTTCTGTGGATCTGGGCCTTGAGCAGGAGCAACAGTTCTTCCAGGAGGAAACAAGCGATAGGACTGTCCTGCTCCTGCCTAACAGAACCGGAGGAGATGACTTTGGGAGAGTCACGAGGGTGCAGAGAAGAGGAGAGATCGGAATGCCTCAGCTGCGGTAGCCTGCGAGTAGAGATGGGCGAATCTGCCCAAATCAAGATTTTCTCGCATTTTCTCCCTAAAATCCATTTCGCAGTGTAAAATCCGTGGGCAGATTGGGTCGGTTTTAATTTGCGCGGATTCATCAAAATCCACAATTGGATAATACCCACTGACATCTGTAGAATCCAATCCAATGATTCAGCAATCCGTTGGCGGATTCTTAGGAATCCGCTAATGGATCTCTGAATCCGCAGATTGGATTCTGAGAATCCGCTCACGGGTTGCGGAATCTGCGAAGTGTATTGGTAATAATAAAAAAAACCTGCAAAACACGAATCACCCTTTTGACATTGATCTGCTGAAATCCGCGGACCAAAGGCACGGCCGATCCTCTGCGGATCCAAATCCGCAAACAAAATTCACCCAAGTCAACTGTACCTGCGAGCGCCAAATGCTTTTTTATTCCTGATATTTGTGAGTGTATCAAGTTTATTCTTAGTACTATAAAAGTGTTTTTTTTAGAATGACACTATGTTCTGCCTTTCTCGTTTGCAAGCCCTGTGGAAGATTTGCTTTTTCTAAGAAACAACATTCCATGATTGCCAGTACCACTACATATGAAAATACTGGAAAATCCCAATCTTGGTGTAACCCATGTCCTCCCCCCCCCCCCCCGGTCGCAGACTGGACCCCTAGGGTGTAGTGAGGGCTGGTTACATGTATGTGGGTGGTGCGTACCTGTGAGGAACAGGAGGGCCTGAGTCTCCTGCGGTGGTATAGGGGATAACAGGGACAGGCTTCTGGGATATATGCCTCCATCTTCTCTAGCAGTATTGGTGCAGCGCCTCCATCTCTGGCGAGCCTTAAGGGATAAGGTGAAATCCTCCAGGAGAAGCCCTGGTCTCAGGGCGAGAGATTTCAGTCTCACACGGTCTTTTGTATAAAACCAGCAGTGTCTCTTTATTCTGTACAGCAGATCAGTAGCAGCACACAGCAGCAGCACACAGCACAATGTACAGGGTCTGTTCCTCCTTCTCCTTTCCCTCCAGAAGTACACCCTCAGGATGGTCTGTGGGGTCTTTGCTCCCTGCCTCCACCCCAAACCTAGGGCGCTCAGGGTGGGGCTAGTTCTTCCCTCACCCCCTAGGCAGGGTGAGGGGAATTGGTCCACCTCCAGCTAACTAGGCCCTGCTCCTCTGGAACCTAGCTAGCTCACACAGTCTGACTGTCCAGTCAGACACTCCAACACTAACTGACCCAGAACACACAGGAACTGCCACTAAATTGAGACAGTCCTGCCCATCATGATGTCAGCAGGCCCTTCCCCTGTGTCTCTGCCTTTCCACACAGAGTCAGGGGACCTACCTCCACCAATCACGGCAGGGCTTGAAGCGGGGGAAACCCATGATAACTACTGACGGCCTGCCCTTAGCAGGTCTTACATCAGTAGGAGAACGATATATAGCCCCGATTTCTTACCGGGGCTACACTCTCCCTCAGGTGGAATCCAATGGTCCCCACTTGGACCTAATTTAGCAGCACCATCCTGCAGATGAACATCTGGGAAACAAAACACAATTGATTAGTGCAGATAATCAGACCATCCACCAGATGGTGTAACAATACAGAGGTACCCCCCAATGTGGAGAACCTAACTTAATAGTAATGCCGCGTGTCAGGCTTTCTTACTTCCCGCCCATTGTGATCAGTTACAGTGATGTAGTATGGCTGTACCAACCCAGACTCTGGCCGATATACCACACTGTGCATGTATATGCACATCCCCACACTCCAGGCCCGGACCACATCACTGATCTTGTCCTCATTGTGGTAGCCTGCCTTCTCGAACTTCGTTCGTAAGTACTCTTGCACGGCCTCTCTGAGCCAGCTATCTCTGTGCTCCTCTATCTCACTCATGATGGGTTCAGGCACATAAAGGAACTCGTACCCGTGTGACAGCCTATACCTGGCCACTATGGCCCTGTCTGCTTGGCTCAACTTGGAAAGCTTCCTGTGACCCGCCCTGCTTGGCAGTACCCAAAACTCTGGTTCTGCTGGAGCAATGTCATCGTACAAAATACTAGACCCCTTAGGAAGGATGTTCCTCTGTTCTATCTCTTGACATCTGTGCTCTAGCTCATCTGCCACCTCCTGGGGAGTATAGGCACCTACCGCCCACCAATGGTCAACTATGTTGTTCCTGATTAACAGGAACCTGGTACGGTCCATACCCTTGTGGTACCCAGTGAACAGGGGTGCCCACCACTTGTCCTGGTGCTCGTACTCGGACACTGCACTAGAAGTACCTGTCTCTGACTCAGCTTGGGATGATACACCGGATGTGACCGCCTCAGTAGAGTGCGAGCAACTGCGTCTACCTTGTGCATTGATGTAGATGGTGGGGTTCATTTTAGAGACCACTTGGCTTACAGGCCCTGGCCCCGCAGTAGTGTGGGACCCTTGGCTCCTCCCTCTAGACACAGGAGAAAATGATATAGGGTTAGGCACATGTATTACATTGGCATATGGTACTTCCCCATCCGATCCCTCGTCGGTTAATTCCCAATCCCTCCAATCTTTGGAATATTTGGGGTTCTTGCTTAGCTTATCCCCGCTAGGTCCCGGTGTCATGACTCGTGACGAGGCAGGAGCAGTGGCCGGGGCAATGGCACTAGGGGTTGGGACTGGGGCAACAGCAATGTCCGTATCAATGTCCAGCAAGCGGGTAATGCCGCGACCGCTGGGCACTTTCTTGCTTACCCTCTTCGGCGTGATTCGTGCTCCTCTGTGAACACCGTTGCAGTCAAGTGCAGCTGCCATGGCTGCTCCTCGAGCCGCAAAGAGGGCCGCCGGGCCTCCGGGCCTGCCGGAACCGGAAGTGTCATCATCGTGGCCGCCCGCTGAATCTCCATCCGCTCCGTGGTCACGCACCGGAAGTGCGTCAAGGACCGGAAGGGGCGGTGGTGGATCATCTGGTTCGCGGATGGGTAAGTAGGCTGCAAGCCTTTCTTTCTCGCCCTCTGCAGGATCCTTCTTTGCCTGGCGGGAGTAAGGGGTGGTGGAGTCTCCTTACCGTTTCGCTGCCGGCTGATGACCTCTGTTTCCTCCGGAGCCGTCTCGGATCCCGTCTCCGTCGCACTGGGAGTCACCACGGCCGTGGGACTTCTACGGGCCCCAGGCCGCACCAGCGCTCGCCATCGGTGGGTGTCCGGACTCGTCTGCTCCCTCTCTCCGGTAAGTGGACTGCCATCTTTCTTACAGCTGGGGTGGTTCGCCGGTAGGCGCATCGCCACCGATGAAACGCCATCTTCTTCCTCCGAGGACGACTTGGGGTATCATGCAGTAAGCAGCGAAAAAATGCATTAGCCAGTTTAACAATTAGCTATGTTTTTGGCGTGTTAAACTCGCTGTATGCTGTAAGGGGCGAATCCCTGGCGAATGAATGCGCCACCACCATTTGTTAAAATGGCTAGTAACCGGTGGCAAGACGGCTGCCTGGCGAGAAGCTGCTGAGAAGCCGTCCCCTGCCGAGATGTGTTTGCAGCAGAGAGAGATCCGCTGCTCTCTCGGCGCAAACATCGGCACATTAAAAATGATTTATAAAACCATTTTTATTCATAGTGTACATGTGCAGGGGGTCTCCGGAGCTGAACCGCATTGGTTTCAGGTTCGGGGACCCCCTGCTTCCCGAGATACAGGCCCCTTTATGAGGTGCCGGTATCCCTCTGCATTTAAAGCTCCCGATCACGTGACCGCGGAATGTAAACAAAGCAGAGGGATACCGGCACCCCATAAAGGGGCCTGTATCTCGGGAAGCAGGGGGGCCCCCAAACCTAAAAACAAAGCGGTTCAGCTCCGGAGACCCTCTGCACATCTACACTATGATTAAAACACACATATCAATAAAGACTCATTCCTTACCTTTGCGGCTATCTGCTATGGTAGCGAAGCAGCATGAATATTTTTTTAATAATACTGTTCAATAAGTGAGCAGGGGGTCCCCCGAGCTGAACCGCATAGCTTTGTGGACCAGGGACCCTCTGCTTCCCGAGTTACAGGCCCCGGTATGTGTGATCAGGTGGGCAGTGTCGAAGCCATGTTTATAGCGTTCCATACGCTACGTGCCCGCAATAAACATGGCGCCGACACTGTAACCGATGCCCCAAACCGGGGCCTGTAACTCGGGAAGCAGGGGGTCTCTGAGCCACAAATCAATGCGGTTCAGCTCAGGGGACCCCCTGCTCCCGCACAATATTATTAAAATACATGAATGCTGCTTCATTACCATAGCGGACAGCCGCTAAGGCAATGAAGGGGTTAACGCATAATAGTATGTTTATTGGGGACAATTGACCCCAATAAACTTAGCAATACACAACATACAATACAGTAATGGGCAACATTACTATTATCCACAAATGGATAATAGTGCAGTTGTCCATTTAAAATACATACAGAAGAATAAATACATTAAATACATATAGCACTCACCCATGTCCGGCTGCCACAATGAAGGCCATCCTCATCTTCATCCTGGCATGCCCCATCCGCTTCTGCAAAATAGACACAAGCATAAAAACATCCAATCAGAGTAGTTGATCAATGACAGCTTCCTGAGGAAATGACAGTGAAACGCGTAGAGCCAGTCACAGTTGCTGCAGCTGCCCTTGAACTGAAGGCTCCTGAGTTGCCGTGTTCCCTCACTGCCCGTCTCCAAAGCTCCTCGACCGGACGTCTTCACTCCCACAACGGATGTGACGTCAGACGCCATCTACCACCCGGTCTGATGCGAGTCACGGAGAAGAGTAGCTGTTAGATGTTCCACACGGGTCCGGCACTCCTTTGCCTCAAGTAAAACATTACGTGTACATGCCCAATGTACTTATTGTGAGTACGATTCCTATGTGTATTGTTGCTTTTAACTATAAATTTTATTGCGATCTGTACCATGGTCTGCCCTTGTTTTGCATGACACTCATCCTACAACACCTCCTGTTGGAGAGCTGATCGGATTATATTCCCTGCTGAAAACTACTGCTGTCACGGAAGATCCTGACCCACTTCTACCGGTTGTGTAGACAAATGCGTTTTTTTATCTGACCTGCTGTAAGTAGGCATTGCTACAGAGCCAAGTTTTTTGCTCTATCCAGATTGTTTTAATTTATTGCACTATCATATGTTTCTTATTTTTTGGTGTATCCCTGATATCTTCGCTCCCTTCCCACCCTGGACAAGCTATCTTTGAAAGGAATTCGTACACATTCCTGGAAGGTTGAGAAATTTATTAGAGATCACCTTTACACAAAATTAATAAGTATATGTACTTTTATTCACAGATTGGGTGTGTCTTAGCGCCGTTTTCAAATCACGTTAAGTTAAGGAGAGAATGTGTCATTTAACATTTTGTTGTCCACCGACTCGTTTTGATGGGAGTAACACTTTCTGCCACATCTGTATAGTTTATATACATACAGCAGCGGCAGCTCTTATTCGAGCAAATGCCGCTGGCTGTATGAGGCTGGGAAGCGGGTAGCCGCGGCGCGTGGCGGCGCACTGTGACGTCACAGTCACATGCGCGCCCGGCTTCCCCGTCTTCCCCGGCTTCCCCAGGCTTCCCCGACACCCCTGGACATCAAATTAAGGTAAGCGGGGGTTCGGGGAAGCAGAGGGGCAGAGCAGAAGGGGTACAGGAGTCCGGAAGGGTGTGCAAATTGCGCGCGATGAGGAGGGGGGGTGAGTGGGGGAACGCGGCGGCGCGCGTGCATTACTGGCGGCAGCTGGGGCAGATCCCGGCATGCCGCCGGTATTTGTTGCAATAAGATATGTCGGTACTGTACCGTGCTGAGGAATATGTTTGCGCTTTACAAATAAACGATCAATATACTTCATTAATCAAGCTGTAAAGTGTTCAACTTTATACACTTGCCAACTGGAGCAGCGTTTCTAGCGTTTCTACTTCTCGATGTATTCCTCCAGCTATGCTGGATTGGCGAGCACCCGCGACAGGATCAATACAGGAATTGTGAACGCTCCTTTCCTTCTCAAGCTCACATGCATTATTATTCATATTCAATAAGTGGACTCATGTTTAAGTAGATCTTATTTGGAGAGAATTCAGTTTCTATAGAATATTTGTTTCATTAAAACTAGAGGAACTCGCTTAGTTTTATTATAATATATGCAATATTATCATAATATTATACGATTATTGACAACGTAGAGACAATTCCACACACATTATATTGTCTTTATATACTTATCAAATATGCCACCATTAATAGGAAAAGTCAGTTCAAAGATATTTGTACTACTATGTCGTCATCTGTATTTGAAGCCACTCCCTTCACTAATTGTATTTGCAATAGGCTCCTTTATGGCTTCAAATGAATAACTAGTCACTTTAGAACTACAGTACTTTTAAGTATGAACTGATGTGTATTCATCAAATAATACATATCCAGATTTCCTATGGTTATGTTAGAGCTTGATGAAGAACATCTAGTGTAAAGCTCTTTGAGGATGTGATTCCACATCTGACAGAAGCTACTTAAATTATATATTTCTCAGCAAATGTTACATTGCTAACCACAACTTGGGTCCCTTGTTTCTTGTTCTTGATATGCCTATGGAATGTGCAGGCAGGTTGCCCACTGCTGTGGCTTCTACTAGGTGAGGATATTAAGATAATTCATGTACTTTGATGCATGATTTCATTCACTTGGGGTATTACTTTTGCATATCCTCTCCTCTAAACCTGTGTTGCCTCAAATGATCTCATCTAGTTGCCAGTTGAAGAGCTTTGATCAACATGTGCCTTTCAATCTCCTGTCTACAAGCTTTATTTTCTTGAGACTCCAGATAGGTACAGGATAGGAAGTCATCTAAACTTAAAAGGGACAAGGTTGTTGAATGCATGAAAAAACAATTACTTTGCAATTCTAAAATTACACTTTGCTGATATACATTTTTTTCTGCAAGTATAGACCTGTATAACTCTACTCTACTGCTATTATAACCGAAATTGCATGTTTAGCTACTCTCGCTGCTCTCTTGAAAACACCTTGGCTCACATTGCTGTCTACCATACTAAGGGGCCTATGCACTAAACTCCGATAGAAAAAATCACCAGGGATTTTAAATCTCCATTTTTGACAACATTGATATCACGGTATGCAGAAAGCCCCGAATACCAGTGATAGCAACATTTGCAAAAATGGCGAGTAGCCGGCGACGTGATGATCGCTCCTGTGTAAAGGGCTCATCTGGCGAGTTCTATCTGCTGCAGAGAGAGAGAGAGACACCTCTCGGCCGAATTTTTTATTTTAATTTTATTAGTAGTGTATTGTAGCAGGGGTCTCCGGAGCAGAACCACGTTGGTTTCAGGTCTGGGGACCCCCTGCTTCCCGTTATGGGGTGCCAGTATCTCCTATGCATTTGATTCCCACATGACGCGGGACATTTACATGCATAGGAGATACCGGCACCCCATAATAGGGCCTGTATCTCGGGAAGTAGGGGGTCCCCAGACCTCAAATCAACAAGGTTCTGCTCCAGAGACCCCCTGCTACAATACACTCGTATTAAAATGTTTATTAAAATATGTAATAACCATCAATACACAACCCACCCCCTGTGCCCCCACATAAAACCATTATTTTTTAATTTTAACACATAATTGATAACATAGGCCACTGGGTGTCCCCGGGTGGTCCCCATGGGTGTCAGAGGGGTCCTCAGGTGGTCCCCGCGGGTGTCCATGGGCCACAAAAGGGATCCCCGGGTGGTCCCTGTGGGTGTCTGGGGGTCCCCGGGTGGTTCCCACAGGTGTTCCCACAGGTGTTCCCACAGGTGTCTGGGGGTCCTCGGGTGGTCCCAATGGGCATTCTGGGGTCCTCGGGTGGTCCCTGCTGGCCTACAGTACCAACCCTGTTGTAAAATAAATAAAGATGGCATACATTTCAATAAATACACCTGCCCCCCACCAAACACATCATACAGTACAGTAATGGGCAAAATAACTATTATCCAGATATGAATAATAGCTCATGTTCCCATTATTATATCAAACATTAGCCAGGCAGCTAAATACAGTAAATAAAAACCATTCTACTTACCCTTGCCACCATGAAAGTGTGTCCTCGTCAGCATACTGTAGGGCCATGTCCTCCGATGCCTGCAAGAAAACATACAAAAATACAATCTAATGGCCCCTAACCCCTTAATCACCTTAGCGGTTAATAACCACTATAGTAATTAAGGGGTTAACCCACCCTCCCCCACTACCCACCCGGAGGCCTAACCACCCTCCCCAGGCAACTATCCCCACCCTCCACCCATTCATTGGTACAGAGGGTTATTTAACACAATAGCAATAAATGGTGATGCTACCAAACAACAGGCCCAAAATTATAAATACCAATATACCAATTGATTGGAACAGTGGGTACATCATGCCCATATAATATGGGCATGATTTAACACTATGCCAGTCAATGGTCAACTTATAAAAACATCAATCACCAACAATATCCAATGCAATCCAAACAATCACCAAATAAACAAAAATAAACAAGTAAACACAACAAAATTAATCAAATACTAAATTAACACCAGAATTAATTATTACAGCACCAAAAAAAAACCATCAATAAATAAAATAAATCTCCAAATAAACACCATCATTGAAAATCAAAACACCAAAAATAAACCACAATTAAAATGCAAACATCAAAGAAAACCCAGAAATAAACTTTTAAAAACACCACCAAAAATGCTATAATACAACATGAACACGCAAAAAATACATAGCATAGAAATTTAAAAAATCAGCCCAAATACATACTGTATAAAGCACATAAAAGCAACCATTTGGCAAAACAACCATTGCTTCTTACTGTATTTATGTATATCCCTAAAGGGGCTATACATAAATACATTTGCAATGAATGTGTAAAAAAACATCCAATACCAGTAAAAATACATTCAATTTTTTTTCTTACCTTTAGATGTCTTCGCCCTCCGATTTCCGTGGTCTCCATAAACTCTTGAACCAATCCACGATCAAAAACAGCAATGGCCCATAGGTAAAATCCAAAGTCCTTTTCTTCTATCTTTATCTTCATCTGTTAATTGTAATCCATTTTGGTTTCTTCTTCTTCTTCATCATCCCTCTTCATCTTCATCCCTCTTCATCTTCATCTTCATCTGTAACACTTTGTAATCCTATTGGTTGAGGGCGTCCTCCCTCCTCGGCTTCTTGCGGTCAAATGAGGCTGCACAGAATTTTAAAGGCCTGTGACGTCACATTTGATTGGCATATGGTCCCCACACCATCTGATTGGCTGTGAAAATCATGTGCCTTTTTTTTAATGTGGCGTCACATAAAGGGAGTGAAGCCAGCCAATCAGCTCTCCAAACATGAGCGCGCTCAGCGCCAGCGGGGATTCAGCCCAAGCCTGGAGTCCTGAGACACGGCAAGACTTCCCTTACATAGTTACATAGTTACATAGTAGATGAGGTTGAAAAAAGACATAGGTCAATCAAGTTCA
The DNA here is from genome assembly GCF_040206685.1 of Ascaphus truei. Taxonomy (NCBI): domain Eukaryota; kingdom Metazoa; phylum Chordata; class Amphibia; order Anura; family Ascaphidae; genus Ascaphus; species Ascaphus truei. Next base: position 457,773,559 of record NC_134484.1, on the reverse strand, counting down.
ACCTATGCTGAATTTAGACAACAGATACTTTATCCTATATCTATATTTACTTATTGATCCAGAAGAAGGCAAACAAAAAACCCCAATGTCATATCATCCAATGATATCTCATAAGGGGAAAAATAAATTCCTTCCTGACTCCAAGAATTGGCAATCGGATTAATCCCTGGATCAACATCCTTCCCATGTTTACTTATTTGGTATATCCCTGTGTATCTTTCCTATCTAAAAAGATTTCCAACCTTTTTTTGAACAGATCAATTGTATCTGCCATCACAGGGTAATGAATTCCACATTTTAACTGCCCTTACAGTAAAGGACTGTTATGTTATTACTATACCAGTGAGTGTAATGACTAAATATCTTTTGGTGCTAGACTTGGAACCAGCTTACCTGGCCAGTGCTGGTAGTTCGGGCTGTTACTTTGTTTAGTTAGCCTCCTGAGAAGAGTAGGTTTTTGTTATTTTGTTACTTTGCCTTAATGGGACAGCACTACCATTAATGGTTTATTTTACTGTAAGTCTGTGGATAAAGTGAACCCCAATGAATTATTTATTTATTTATTTATAAAGTGTTTTACCAGGAAGTAATACATTGAGAGTTACGTCTCGTTTTCAAGTATGTCCTGGACATAGTTAATATGACAAATAATACATGGTTAAAAATACAGTTATATAAATGAACAGGGTATACATTATATACAATACATTGCATGCACAGTTAGAGGAGATGTATATTATAGGCTTATGTAACATTAACAGACAGATTAAAATGTGAGACAGCCTTAGTTTTGAAAGAACTTAAACTGGTGGTGGAAGTGAGAGTCTCCGGTAGGTTGTTCCAGTTTTGGGGTGCACGGTAACAGAAGGATGACTGGCCAGATACTTTGTTGAGCCTTCGGACCATAAACAGTCTTTTAGAGTCTGATCTCAGATGATAAGTGCTGCATGTGGTAGGGGTGAGGAGCTTGTTCAGATAGATGGGTAGCTTGCCCAGAAAGTATTTGAAGGCAAGACAGGAAAGGTGAACTTTACGCCTAGAGTGATGACCAATGTAGTTCTTTGAGCATTTCGCAGTGATGTGTGTTGGAGTTGCATTGGAGAACAAAACAGCATATTGAATTGTAGAGGGTATCAAGTTTGCTAAGGTGGGTTTGGGGTGTCGAGCCGTATACTATGTCCCCATAGTCTATAATTGGCATTAACATCTGCTGTGCGATACGTTTTCTGACCAGCAGGCTTATTGAGGATTTGTTCCTGTAAAGTACAACTAGTTTGGCATAGGTTTTGGATGTCAGGGTATCAATGTGCATTCCAAATGTTAAGTGGGAGTCAAACCATATACGCAGGTATTTAAAACTAATAACAGGAGTTAGGGTGGTGTTAACGTTGGTTCTGATCTGGAGCTCAGTCACTGGAACCTTTAAAAATGTAGTCTTGGTCCCAAATACCATTGTTACAGTCTTGTCAGTGTTTAAAAACAGTTGTTTTGGGAAATCCAGTTTTCAAGTCTTAAAAAGTCAGACTGAAGTATGTATTGAAGGTCGGAGAGGCTATGGCTGTGTGCATATAGGATTGTGTCCTCTGCATACATGTGTATTGAGGCTTCCTGACAAGCTGTGGGAAGATCATTGATGAACACTGAGAAGAGTAAGGACCCCAGAACACAGCCTTGCAGGACGCCACAGGTGATATCCAGGGGGTTGGAGTTAGACTCTGAGATGGACACATGTTGGGATCTACCTGATAGGTAGGACTGAAACCAGTTTAAAGCATGCTTACCTATTCCAGAGCTCTGGAGTTTGTTATGCAGGATAGCATGATCAACAGTATCAAAAGCCTTTGCAAAATCTAGGAATATTGCACCAGTGAGTTGACCCTATTCCATTCCACACTGTATTTCATTGCAAACTTTTAGCAGGGTAGTTACGGGTAGTTACGGTAGAGTGTTTGGGGCAAAAGCCAGATTGGAATTGGCTAGGGAAATTTGCCTTGGTATAGTAATCGCTTAATTGGGAGTGGACACATTTTTCCATTACTATGGATAGGATTGGGAGAAGTGAGATTGGCCTGTAGTTTGAGACAGTGTTTTTGTCCCCACTTTTGAAGATTGGGATAACTCTGGCAGTTTTTCAGGTCTTAGTGATATGGCCTGCAGACAGTATAGAGTTGACTATGGAAGCAATTGGTTTGGCAATGGCTGGGGCACTAAGTCTTAGGAACCTAGATTGTAGTAAGTCAGTTCCATATTGGCTGCTTAGTTTTAATTTCAGGAGCGCTTGTGTAATCTCCTCTTCGGATACTGGGCCAAATTGAAAATTGTGGGCAGTGCTGAGAGGGGGTGGGGCTATGTGGGTACTCCCAGGATAAGATTCAGGCTTGTGGTTTGGGTTGCGTTTCGCTAATAAGTTAGTAGCACACCCCACAAAGTAATCATTGAATGCATTTGCAGTGTTACACTCCTGCTGCAAACGTTTCTCACTGATCTCCAGTCATCCTGCCACACCCCATAGAAGAATATATTTTCTGAAAATACATATCTCAAGGAATTTAGACTTGGGTAACACGTTTCAACAAAAACATTTCTGAACATCAATTTTTGTTGAACGCAGTGGTTTTCAAATTGTTATCAAAAATGTACTCTAAAATCGGACTTTGCATTTACATTCCTATCACAATTTCAGAGTGACCATGGGAAGGCTCATCACACCTTAATGTTTCACGTCTGAACGACATCGTTGGAAAAGCAAAACTACTCTCTAGCATAGAATTACCCCCACAAAAGTATATATTGTCTGAGGGTACAAATCACCAGCAATATAGACATGGGCAATGTGTTTCACTCAAAAATATTTCAATCCAGGAATCTTTGTAGAAAACTATGGTTTTGATATTTGTTCTCATAAATTTTTACATTTCAGATACTTGACAAGAAAAACACCCCTATAGCATAACCAGTGCACTATAAAGCCCATATAGCACTAAAGTGTATACTTTCAGAAAGTACACACCATGTTTTGCCTTTCCCCACAAGAATATATTTCTGGGAATCACCTCTTAAAGCTGCAGTTCAGTCTTTTTTTTTTTTTTTTTTTACTTCAATAGTTTCATGTGTGCAATCTCTAATTACCTAAAGAACTGTATAGCTGCAGGTCAATTCGTTCTCCATGTATTGATAGGTCGAAATTTGGTGACATAATTAGTGAAGGGATCTGTTTATATTCTGCTTGTCTGTCAGTGGAAGCTCATGAATATTCATGAGCACTCCTGCACTGACATGTGCTAGAGGGAGGGCAGGGCTGACAAAGGGGTGTGCCAGGGCTTGTGACAGGACATGAAGGGGCAGTGCCTTAGCAAATGGCTGTTAAAATAGAATACAAGAAAATTGGTCTTTAAAAGTTGTTTTTTTTTAAAACAGAAAATGCTAAAAGTATTTTTTCTTACTACAGAACTGATTTACTAAACAAAAACACACATGCAGGATATTGACTGAACTGCAGCTTTAACTACCTACCAGGGGGAGTTGTTGCTTTAGGGGCCATTGAAATTGTAACATCTTTGCAATATTTTTTTAAACCATGATGTATGTGTCAGTGTGGTTGTGTACCCTAGCAGACTATACAGCATATTAAAAGTTAAATTTTTAATTGGTGTTGGTTCTATATGCATATTTGGTAATTTGATCTAATTAATATGCAGAAAAAAAGGAATAATTTTTTAAACTTTGAAATGCAGTATGTAATATCTACATTTTGTCTGGATGTGACACACTGTAAAAAAATGACATTTTGGGGCCTATTCTGTAAGATTTCATTAACAAGATCGCTGGGCCGGTTACGCTGCCAGTTTTTTGAGCGTTGCTATCACGGTATTCCGAAACACTCGATTACCTGTGATGGCAAAATTCCCAAACCCGGTGAGTAGCCGGCGGCGTGATGATTGCCTCTCTCTAAAGGGCTCACCCGGTGACCTGCAGCGATCTGGCCGGCGCAAATCTCGCCACCGATCGCAAGATTTGAATATACATTTGAATACCAGTGTAGATGGGCAGGGGGTCTCCGAGCAGAACCGCATTGATTTCAGGTCTGGGGACCCCCTGCTTCCTGAGATACCGGCCCTGTTATGGGGTGCCGGTATCTCCTATGCATTTAAATGTCTTAAAACATGAACTGGGGAATAAAATGCATAGGAAATCCTGCCACCCCATAACGGGGCCTGTATCTAGGTAAGCATGGGTCCCTCAAGGTGACCTCAAATCAACGCGGTTCTGCTCCGGAGACCCCCTGCTCATCAACACTAGTATTAAAATTTATATTAAAACAGCTTCATTACGGTAGCGGCTAGCTAACCAACCCTAAAATGTACAAAAAAACAAGATATCCAAATAGCAAACAATTTAATCAAAACAACAAACAGAAATAGAAAAAAATTACAATCAATTGATAACAAGCATTTGACAGAAAATGCATTGCCTGTCACTGTATTTATCTGTACCCTAAAGGGGCACAGATTAACACATTAGCAGCCAATCAGCAATCAAAACCATCAAAATAAATAAATACAATAAAATTTTTGAAATACATTCAATTATTTTACTTACCTTTGGAAGTCTTCACCCTCCGAATCCCGGTGTATCTGCAAGCTCTCAATCCACAACGTCATCACCCGCAATCCATCTCCATCCACCTTGAAGACCAGCATCAGGTAAAAAAAATCTTCTTTCTTTAATCTTCTTTCACTGTCTTCTTTCTTCTTCTGTAATTCTTTTCTTCTTTTCTTTAATCTTCTATTTTCTTTCTTTCAATTCAAAACCCCTTGGTAAATCCACAATGGATGTTGTCATGTCGTCTTCTTGAGCTAAAATGAGATGGAACAGGCCTTATATAGGGCCTGTGATGTCACATGTTAGGATCAGATGGTACAGCTCCATTCCGATTGGACACTGTAGGCCACTACGAAACGCTTAGGAAGTGTATTTTTCCCATTTGTTACTCCAATATAACCTGGTGAGTGTCTCCCATTCTTGTGGCTTAATATTCAGTCTACGACTTTAGACTGGAACGCCACTTATAGAGCGACGCGGTCTTGTGACGTCACAGACTGCCGCGCATCAGACTTGGGGAGTATCTCTGGCATTTATCGCCGCCAGTTTTGGAAGTTCTCTGCAATACTGTGTCCGTTCCGCATATATGCCCCTCACTAACGTCTATCTCCGGAGGCTATTTGCTGTGGACCCAGGACCCACACAGGCGTCTCGTGAGGATCCCTCTTCGGCGGTTCAGGATAGAGCCACAGCGGATGCCCGCAGCTGCTGGTTTCCAGAGACGTTTTGTCCAAAGGGGTAATATGCACCTGACATGTAATGCCTGATTGAAAGTTATATCTTGTACGTGCAATACTTACCTGTTCGCAATTTAGCACTTTAAATTTAGTTTGATACACTATGAGTCGTGCGCTGTCTTTTTTTCTCCTATAACACTACAGTACTGTAGTGCCGACGAGTATTCTAAAAGAAATCTGGGGCAATCACCAACGAGACCCAGGTACATGCTGGGTACATGCTGGGCACATGCTGCAACATTTCAGTGACATTTCTGCAGACAGACTAATGGCCTATCGGATTAACAGCGGGGGTCCCTGGCAGTCCCATTCAAACTGAATGGGACTACCAGGGACTCCTGCTGTGTTAATCCGATGGGCCATTAGTCCCTGCAGAAATGTCACTGAAATGTTGCAGCATGTACCCAGCATGTACCTGGGTCTTGTTGGTGATAGCCCCAGATTTTCCAAGGCAAGTTTTAGAATACTCTTCGGCGCACCTGTATATGTTGGTTAGTGTATATGATTAAAAAACAATATTAAGGAGAGCAGGGTGCCGGAAAAACAGGGTTACATGATGGTGTCTGAAAACGACAAAGAGACTAGCCTTGTGAAACCTATTGGCGCATGAAAAACTGTCATATCTCACTATACAAACAATTCCTTACTGTACATATGGCATCAAATGACATATTGCTAGCCAAACCAACAGGTCTAGATTATATATAAAAAAGACAAAATGAATGAAAAAAATGCTGAATTTTTCAGAGAGCACCGATTAATCTTCACTGCAGTGAAATGACCAGGAGAGCTTAAATGTTCCCAAGTAACAGTCAGTGGCAGAGAGAATGTCTTTGTAATGTACAGTAAAAGTCAGGTTCAATGTTCTAGTTGTACAATCACTTGATGTTCAGTGCCAAGGGTGTTTACCACCAAAGAATATCATGTTTTTGCAATAATATTTTTTTAAACGATGATTTCTGTGTCAGGATTGTGGTGCATTTTTGGAAAACCATGCACCACTTTTACAGAAGAATTTGAGTTTTCATTTGGTTCTGTTTATGTTTGGATACAGTATGTAGCCAATTATGGCCAGAGGGCCAGCAAAGGCGAAATTAGAAGGTTGACCTCTGTGGCAGAGAAAGATTTAACTATGTCACCACACCATAAGTATACCATTTTTTTCTTTGCAGTGCCTGTGTGAGCCATATTATATACCATGTAAAACTGTCATTTTGTCTATGTTAAAAAAAATTAAACTTTTATCGCAATTTGTTTTATTTGGCTTATGTAGTCACAAGGAAAAATGGTTGTAGATCCCAAAAAGGCATACGACAGGTATTTACTAGCTGCTATTTTCTTGTGTATTTTCAGTGACAAAGCCATGGACAGTCGGACACAGCTGAATAGATATACAGAATCTCTGGGAGGGTCACTTTTAACTATTGTATAAAAGGTGACTACCAACATTTTCTTTTTGTATGATACACAAGACAAACATCTAGTTAATAATAACACTTAATAACAAAATAATTTAGCGTATGTCAGTGATTTTTAACTATCGCAGCTTCAGTTAAGGTGGCTGAATCTGTCCCAACTTCATCTAAGGTGACTCAATAAGTCCCTGCTTCAGTGCAGGTGGCTCAATTAGTGGCTCAGTTGACTGAGCCACTGGTTAAGCCACCTGTGCTGAAGCAGGCATATCCTGAAAACCTGACCTGCAAAGGGGTCTTGGGGACGGGAGTTGAGAACACCTGGCTTACATACTGCTGATATGCACAAGGGAGCTTAGACTGTAATGTTTTTATAGTGTTGTTCATGAGGATATAGTACTAAATTACTTTTTCACAGCCCATACCGCCAGAGTTTCATTTTTACAAATATTGGTGTACCCATGAAAGAGACTTTCACTCTTAATGAAGGGTAAGGGGCCTGTTCATTAAAGTATGAATTTGCCAGTGACAATCCGAGTGCTATGTAGGAATGTACAGGCAATAAGTTGATATAAAAAAAGGGGAATATTAAATATTTATTTCCATACAGAATCATATAAAAAAACGCAACTTATTTACATACACCTTTCATGATGACAGAGATAGGATTCTGAGCAGAGATGTGTGACCTTGAATCTTTGTTTTACAAAAAAATCCACAAGCATTTTTGAAAGAGAGAAAGCGAGAGATACCTGGGAAAAAATCATTTTAATATTTAAATTATCTTATTTTAAGGATGGGCCTTTTCACTGATGTATTGGTTTTTGTTCTAAAACAACCTATGCTAAATTTAGACGACAGATACTTTAACCTATATTTGTACTTACAGTATATTGATCCGAAGGAAGGCAAACAAAAATCCCCAGTGAAATATCAACTAATGATATCTCATAAGGGGAAATAAATTCCTTCCTGACTCCAAGAATTGGCAATCGGATTTTTCCCTGGATCAACATCCTTCCCATGTTAACTTATTTGATATATCCCTGTATACCTTTCCTTTCTAAAAAGATGTCCAACCTTTTTTTGAACAAATCTATTGTATCTGCCATCACAGTCTCCATGGGTAATGAATTCCACATTTTAACTGCCCTTACTGTAAAGAACCCTTTCCTTTGTTGCTGGTGAAATCTCCTTTTCTCCAACCTTAAGGGATGACCCTGAGTCCTTTGTACTGCCCGTGGGAAGAATAGTTCTTTTGAAAGCTCCTTGTACTGTCCCCGAATATATTTGTATATAGTTATCATATCCCCTCTTAGACGCCTCTTTTGTAATGTAAACAAATCTAATTTACCTAGTGTTATTTAGTGCTAATTTAGGGTTGCAACATTTTAGCTAACTCCTGTCCCATCCAAGGTTGATTTACAATTTTTTTAAGCTATGTTTTGCTTGGTGAAATATCTGGCGACATGGCAAACAAGAATGTTGTCGAACCCAGTTGGGATAGATTCACACGTTGCTGATTATGACATATGATGCAATTTGTAACATTTAGGACTAGGGAAGCAACTTGTTTGCTGAAAGACTTAAAAATAAAGGCATAAAGCTTTAACAAAATAAAAGTAATCATTTTAATATCAATTAAGAATTTTTATTTCAAGTTCATTGCGCGTTTAATATAATTTTTTTTAAATAATAATATTAAATGAATGAATTAACAATGACCTTGATTTAACCTAAGGTGAAATTCCCTATAGCTGGACAGAAAACATACTTTTATAGAAAATAGGCTAGAAAAATATGTGAGATTTTAGCTTTGAATTTTAACCGTCAGTATATTTAATAGGATGTGTATACTTCATTTGGCAAGATTTTCTCATTTTAGTACAACCAGACACTAAAGTTATGGTGGGTAAAAAGTGACAGAAAAGTGACCCTCCACCATACAGTGTACAGCAAATAAAAATATCCCTTGTGAGCTCATTCATATGTCTCAGACAGGTCTGCAACCCGCTACTTCCCCGTTATCTTCCCCTGCATACAGGGATTCTGGGTAACAGCATGAAAATGATCACTCATTGGCGCCTTTTCAGGTAGGTTCGATAAAATCCCTGCCATATCGAACGGTTTGGCATGACCTACCGACCAGTCTGACGTTTGTGTTATCACGGTATTCAGAAAGAGTTATCGCAAGTCAATACCATCAGGTAGGAAAATGCCAATATCGCTCAAGATAGCAGTGTCATTAGCTCTGTCTTTTTCTAAGTTCTGCCCGTGCAATCTGCCTGCCATCTGTAAGAGCTGCACAGAGAGAGCTGCATCTCCCTGCACAGCTCTAAGGCCTTGCCCCCGCTGCCTACTACAGAGAGCCCTCCCCGCAATGGCGCCGGGCCCGCTGCGAGGGGGGCCGCAGCGCGCGCGAGAGCTACTCCTGCTCTCAATAGAATTGAGAGCAGGACTCGCGACGAGCGATTAGGCACGCCCCTGTCACGACTGTGCTCGCCACAAACCTGGGTCGGACCGCGTGGCTGAGGTGGGGTTGTAAAAGCACCGACCTTAGACCGCGCAGGCTGATCTGGATTGCACAGTTCGTAGTCGTACGTAGCAGGATCAGGATAGGAGAAGACAGCATCGTCGGTGGACACGCCAGGGTCAGGACTGGAGACATCAGGGTAAACGTTGTTCAAGCAGGAGTTCGGCAACAGGTAGTCAGGAGAGCCCCGCTTCAGCTTAGGAGCGCGGGAGTGGCCTCTGCACGTGCGGCGACCATGGCCCATGGTACTGGTCTCAGGAGGCGGTAGACAGACCAGAGTAGCACACCGCCTAGCTGCACTGGTAAACCAGTGCTTCAGCGCAAGAGTCCTGAGCGGGCTGGGGAATCCTCCATTTCAGCGCAGGAACCAGGACACGGCCTCTCTAGATTAGGGAAAGAGTAGGCCCCAGGAACCAGGAAGCTGAAGATACACAGGGAAACCTCCGCTTCAGTGCAGGAAACAAGGAACAGACCGCTGCATGAATATAGCAGCCGGTCACAGGAAACAAGGAGCTGAAGTAACAAGGAGAGTACTCAGCTTCAGCACAGGAAACAGGAACTGACCGCTGCATGAGACTAGCAGCCGGTCACAGGAACCAGGGAGCTGAAGACAACAAGGAGAGTACTCCGCTTCAGCACCGGAACAGACCGCTGCGTGACACTAGCAGCCGGTCTCAGGAACCAAGGAGACAGACAAGACAAGGCTTATGGCAGAACACAGAGACATCCAGGAAGGACTATGCTCGGCAGGGAGCATTGTGGGAAAGCAGTACTTAAAGGTCAGAGGACCAATGGCAGAAGGGGCGTGTGGCAGTATTGCTTTGGTGAGTGAATCCAGGCTGCAGTAAATATCAGGGGAAGTGTTCCGGGACTGCACAGTCTGCAAGGTAAGGCAAACAGTAAACCGAGGAGCGGATTCCTTACAGCCCCCGGCGGTTCAGCCAATGAGGGCGAACCTGCCGGGTGACGTCATGGCCACGCCCCCATCACTCCTCCGCCACGCCCCCCCCGGTCTCTGCTCCTGCAGTGAGCTGCAGACCGTGGAATCGGCTGAACGCGCCGCCAAAAGCGTGGGCGCGTTACAGCATCGTGACCGGGGCCTTAGCCTTACAGGCGATCTCCCTGTGCACAGAGAGAGCTGCATCTCCCTGCACAGCTCTAACAGGCAATCTCCCTGTGCACAGAGAGAGCTGCATCCTCCCTGCACAGCTCTTACAGGCGATCTCCCTGCACAGAGAGCTGCATCTCCCTGCACAGCTCTTACAGGCGATCTCCCTGTGCACAGGGAGAGCTGCATCTCCCTGCACAGCTCTTACAGGCGATCTCTCTGTGTAGAGAGAGAGCTGCATCTCCCTGCACAGCTCTTACAGGCGATCTCTCTGTGCACAGAGAGCTGCATCTCCCTGCACAGCTCTTACAGGCGATCTCCCTGTGCACAGAGAGAGCTGCATCTCCCTGCACAGCTCTTACAGGCGATCTCCCTGTGCACAGAGAGAGCTGCATCTCCCTGCACAGCTCTTACAGGCGATCTCCCTGTGCACAGAGAGAGCTGCATCTCCCTGCACAGCTCTTAAAGGCGATCTCCCTGTGCACAAAGAGAGCTGCATCCTCCTGCACAGCTTACAGGCGATCTCCCTGTGCACAGAGGGAGCTGCATCCTCCTGCACAGCTCTTACAGGCGATCTCCCTGTGCACAGAGAGAGCTGCATCTCCCTGCACTGCTCTTACAGGCGATCTCCCTGTGCACAGAGAGAGCTGCCTCTCCCTGCACAGCTCTTACACGCGATCTCCCTGCACAGCTCTTACAGGCGATCTCCCTGCACAGCTCTTACAAGCGATCTCCCTGTGCACAGAGAGAGCTGCATCTCCCTGCACAGCTCTTACAGGCGATCACCCTGTGCACAGAGAGAAACTGTGTCTTCATGCACAGCTCTACAGGCGATCTCCCTGTGCACAGAGAGAAGCTGTGTCTTCTTGCACTGCTCTTATAGGCGATCTCCCTGTGTACAGAGAGATGCTGCGTCTTCCTGCACAGCTCTGTTTTTATTTTATTTTAATAACACAGTAGTGAAGCATGGGGAAATAATAGATAAACATGTGTATGTGTAATGGTGTTTCCCCACCCAATCGCAGATAAGGGCCATTACAGGGTGTGTGGTGCATATACCTGCTGGCAATAGGAGGGCTGAGTCATCCGCCGATGGTAGTGGGGACACAGGAACAGGCTTCTGGGGTTCATACCCCACATCTCCTTAGCAGTGCAGCGCCTCCATCTGCCGTAGGCTCCAGGAACTGAAGGTGATCTCCCACAGTAGAACTTTTTACCTCTCCCCCCAGTAAGGTCACGCACCAGGCAGGAGGTTTATTGCAAAACAGGAACAGGTTTATTACTACACTCTGCAGTAACAGTTACACGCAGTCTTCTGCCGGATACAGTCTGTCAGGTCAGCTATCACTGACGATGGTCCCTGGACCGTCACTACAGGCCAACGGCACATGCAGCCATCATCGCTCTTCCCCACCTCCCTAGCGGAGGCAGAGGTATGGTCCACACTCACTCTTCCCCAGAGGGAAAAGCACATGGGAAGGACCCAATCTCAGGCTCCCAGTTGTGTGACCTGCCTTCCTCAGAGGGGAAGGAACCTCCTAACTTTAGAGCGGTCCTGCCCTTAAGTACAGCCATATACCCCGTTGTCCCAGCTACAACAGGATGTACCACCCTCTTCTGTCACTCAAGAGCAATGCCAAAGATGAGGGGGAAAACCCCATACTGACTACTGGCCACCTGATAGTACCAGGGTTTACTGCCAGCCCAAGGGGCAGAGTAGTAGTCAGGGGGGACCCTGCTACATATGTTACCTTTTGGATTACATATTTAATTTCTGCAGTTCCTACCTCACTCCTCTCTCACTATCCAAGAGGAAGAAACAAACAGTAGCTTATTTTAGCTCCCACTCAAATGTAATCTATAAAATCCCCATACCAGCTTTTTAGGATTATCAATGAAACATTATGCAAGCGCTATGTACATTAATGGCGCTATATAAATAAAGACATACATACAACTTTGACATATATCAAAGTCCCTTAACATAGCAATGACCTGATGCATCATTGACTTACGGATAACCATTCATCCAAATACATAGCTAACAGCCTGGCGATACGTAGTACCTTACCACTTCTCCATAAAGATACCGGATTCCCTTCCCCACATAGTATTAGGAAGAATATAATTTTCAGTCTTTAATGAGGTACATTTATGTATCTTACTGAATATCATCCACACATTTTTCCATTAAAGGAAAACTAAGGAATGCAGAACAATGTGTACAGCCATAAATTCAGTGGGATTGAATATTACATCCTGGAGACTGGATCAAAGTAAATAACATAATGTTCATTGTATTTATTGAATTTACATCTACAGGCCTACTATAGTTCAATCATATTTACACTTATTTGGATTGCAAGAACATGGCATTAGTGGTTACTCTGAAAGAATATACTATAATTTACAAAAGTAATGTATTACTCACAGAGACATTTAGCTTGAGTTATTGGATAAGAGAAAATGGAAAGCAGCACCAATGTTTATAAGCATTTTATAACCTCAATCAAAACGCACAAAAGTATCCAACTATTCAAATTTTACAAAACTATCCATCTTGTCCTGTTTCCACATCTGAACTGTCAATATTGCCCTCGAATCTGCAATATTAATCACCATATAACTTGTAACACAATATATGTGACCAGAATTTTTGCATTTGTGAACAATGTTGAAAGGTCACCTGAAATATCTTTCCAAAAACATTTGTATTGTCCATGTAAAGAAGTCACTGATATGACCAGTTTTGAAGCTACATGTCTATCTTATTGGAATTGGTCTTCTTTTTCATAAATTAGACTTACTATTTTCAATAGAGATGTTCACTTGAACAGGTGTTTTGGTAATGGTTCCCCCTCCACAATTTTGGAGGTTTTGGTTCTTTTTTCCTGTTACCACCTCCACCCATGTCACCCACATTGCCCCATGTTACTATAGCCTAGACCTCCGGCCACTATCCTTCTTTTTGACCCTCACAGTATAAGTCCTGTTAGGCACAGGCTCTGTGAGGGATAAGCTCTTTCAATAGGCCTAGCTTGCTATTGCAGCGTGGATGCATTGTTACTGTATCCAGGGGTATACATAGGTTATGTAGAAAACTGCTCACCTATTGGATAGAAGGTCCTAAAACGGTAGGTGCAAGGGAGGTAATAAACATAAATTACACAGAGTGAACTCAAGAGTTCAAAGGTACCCCTCTATATGCACTCTAAACCAAATGTATGTAATTCTCAGGCCACAAGGAAAAAATCCCTAGACCAGGGACTAAAAGCGAAAGGCGACGAAAAACAAAAAAGTTTTAATACATATTTAATTAATACACTCAAAATTAAAATATGTGTTAACAGAACCCCTCAGAGGAGCAGTGGAGAACAGATAGGGATATATCATTCAAAATAGTTATCTAGATATTATTATTATCAGAGAATAACCCTATCTTCCCCTGCGTGTAAATTCAACATGTGATGTCCATAATAATTAGGCTGTAAATTGACACATTGCCTGTATATGTAATGTAACATGTAATAGGCAATCAGATGAAAGTGGGTCTAAAGGTATTAGTACAAAGTAAAAAGAGCTCTTTGTAGCTGTCCCACATTGGGACTAATTATACTAAACCCTAGATACCATCAAATCCTAAGCAGTTAATACCACATAGTGTCACATACATGAGGCAGCATAGCCTTTATAAATGGATATAAGTCACTAAAATAGTGCTTGAAATAGTAACCATCTATTCAATAGTATCCCTTTGAATAGTAGTACCACTTCCCGTACTCTCACATCAATACATATGCTGTATAAATGTTGACAAGTAGTAGTTACTTAATAGTGCATAAATGAAAGCTGTAATGGGTTGCGGCAACCCCAAAAACAAACCAATGTGTAGAATGATAGCATAGTGTAACTCAAACAGCTGTTTGAAAAACAAAACGCCGCTTGTCAGCGGAGAGCCAGCAGTGAAGCCGCTGGTGTATGAGATATGGGGAAGGGAAGGGAGGGAAAGCGGGTTACGGCGAACCCAAGCAGAGGCAAGGAAGGTATACAACCCGTATGGACATCTGGTACATGCACTGCCGTCGCTCCTCTGTGACGTCACCCTCGTGACGTCAGTAACACCGACACGTGTTTCGCGCGTGTAACGTGCTTATTCAGGGGGAGGAGTCTACTTTTCCGATCCTGTACCTGATATTTATAGTGGGACCTGGATGCCTATTGGTCCGTGGATACTTGTGAAATCCGCCTATAATCCGCCATTGCGGTATTAACCCTGTCAGACCGGGTTCTGGTCAGGTGACTGTTAGTCACGGACATATAAAGTAATACTTTGTAATTATATTATAATTCGTCCCTACTGTGTATGTGGTAGCACCCAGAATATAACGAGGTTATGATAATACATAATGTCTATGAACAGATGTAATATTTAATAGTGTCCATTTATGAAATTCTGAACCATATCTGACATGAGTATATTTATGTAGGAGTGTATAGCCCAATTAAGGTGATCCGCCCCTAAGGTCAATACGGATCTTAGCAGGTTTACCAAACTGTATACCATTAACCCAGGAGTAGGGATTAGCAGAATATAATATAGACACTGGCTGCAGAAATGTATATAAAATGCAGAGTAGGTATTACTGGGTAGATAAACCACATTTATGTGTATTTCATCCTAGCATGTACAGTAGTAGTCACTAGGTGTTGGTGCAAACTACTGTAGAAATGCAGAATACATGAATCCCTCATTAAGTCCTAAGGGTGACTGGGTCTGTAGGAGATATATCCAACGGCATTCCCGTTGAAGTAGGATTTTATCCCAGTCACCCCCTCGTAGGAATTATTGGAATTGGTCTTCTTTTTCATAAATTAGACTTAATATTTTCAATAGAGTTGTTCACTTGAACAGGTGTTTTGGTAATGGTTCCCCCTCCACAATTTTGGAGGTTTTGGTTCTGTTTTTTCCTTTGTTACCACCTCCACCCATGTCACCCACATTGCCCCATGTTACTATAGCTTAGACCTCCGGCCACTATCCTTCTTTTTGACGCTCACAGTATAAGTCCTGTTAGGCACAGGCTCTGTGAGGGATAAGCTCTTTCAATAGGCCTAGCTTGCTATTGCAGCGTGGATGCATTGTTACTGTATCCAGGGGTATGCCTAGCAAAAACAAGAGGGTGTAAGCCTTGGGGGGGATACTGGCTGGGTCACATGAACTAAATGTGATGCCTGTCACTATAAGACCTGCCCTGTTATGAGGCAGGGTTACAAGCCACACCCTGGGGATAGATACTGACTCTCTCCCAGAAGTCATGCAGTCAGTCTCCCCTTCCCCTGCTGAGAAGGAGCATGTATTATTCTGTGTGCCATCAGGGATAAAGGAGCTGGATGGGGCCTGCAGGGCCTTATGTAAAGGGAGTGTGGCCCCAGGACTGTCACTGCTGTGAACCCGACTATGAATAAATAACAGTTGGATTATAATATGGCTATGTTTATTGAACATTATATAAGTGCCAGTGTGGACCATCCCGGCTGCCTCCCGATCCTCACTGGCTGGAGGCGCTGCAGCATTGAAGAATAGTACCAAGAACCTGTCCTGATGTCTTCCCATACCACTGCGGAGTATATCAAGACATCCTGTTACAGCCTCACAGGTACGCACTGCGCCAACAACACACGTTAGCAGCATGATCTCACACAGGGTGGAGGAAAACATGCTACATTACATATTCCCCATATCACTGTCCTCCCCATGTCACACTCATCCATCCCCTATGTCTCTCACTCTCTAATCCCCTTCATCACCCCCTTTCTCCTTTCCTCCCTATGTCATCCACTCTTTCTCTCCCATGTGTCACCAGTATATGAATCTACAGTTAGGCCCGGAAATAATTGGACACTGATACAAGTTTTGTTATTTCGGCTGTGTACCAAAATAAATCCAAGTTACAGTTAAATAATTAATATGGGCTTAAAGTGCAGTCAATCCGCTTTAATTTGAGGGTATTCAAATCCAAATTGGAGAAAGGGTTTAGGAATTACATCTCTTTAATATGTAGCCCCCTCTTTTTCAAGGGACCAAAAGTAATTGGACAATTGACTCAAAAGCTGTTTCATGGACAGGTGTGGGCTATTCCTTTGTTATTTCATCATCAATTAAGCTTGTAAAAGGTCTGGAATTAA
Source organism: Ascaphus truei (assembly GCF_040206685.1). NCBI lineage: Eukaryota > Metazoa > Chordata > Amphibia > Anura > Ascaphidae > Ascaphus > Ascaphus truei. The sequence goes on along the minus strand of NC_134484.1, from coordinate 457,756,981 downwards.
TTCCAGGTGTGGCATTCTCATTTGGAAGCTGTTGCTGTGAACCCACAACATGCGGTCAAAGGAGCTCTCGATGCAAGTGAAACAGGGCATCCTTATGCTGCAAAAAAAAAGAAACTCCATCAGAGAGATAGCAGGAACATTAGGAGTGGCCAAATCAACAGTTTGGTACATTCTGAGAAAAAAAAGAACGCACTGGTGAGCTCTGCAAAACAAAAAGGCCTGGACGTCCACGGAAGACAACAGTGGTGGATGATCGTAGGATCCTTTCCATGGAAAAGAAAAACCCCTTCACAACATCCAGCCAAGTGAAGAACACTCTCCAGGAGGTAGGCATATCATTATCCAAGTCTACCATAAAGAGAAGACTTCACGAGAGCAAATACAGAGGATTCACCACAAGGTGCAAACCATTCATAAGCCTCAAGAATAGAAAGGCCAGATTAGACTTTGCCAAACAATATCTAAAAAAGCCAGCCCAGTTCTGGAACAGCATTCTTTGGACAGATGAAACTAAGATCAACCTGTACCAGAATGATTGGAAGAAAAAAGTATGGAGAAGGTATTATTCCTACTAATAAACAACTCCTTCTGCTCACATCCATTAAGATAAGAAGTTGAGGAGCACTCAATGCCAGGTGGAATATTCAATAACACCAAAACCACCATCCAAGAAGAATTTATCCTTGATAAAGAGCGCTAACACGTTCGAAACGCATTGGATTTTAATGTCTTGATGACTCAATAAATTTAAACTTTTGTTACCTGGGTCCTCTCCTTGCTCTTACAGGATCGTGCACTCCTTATATCATCTGCATACCACATCCATTAAGAGCAGGATACATATTTATATTTTACCTTCACATTGTTTAATATTGCACATGAACATTTTTTGAAGCTGTAATAGATTACTCACTAAACGTCTGCATTTCCTTTTTTACATTGCTGTACCATATGTCCAGTCATCTCTAGCCTTCATGCTAATTTTTGACCCATTTACATTTCCTTTTTGCATTGCTGTGAAACATTTTGTAGTAAGAAAGTGACATGGGGGATACCAAAGGGACATGGACGGAGGGTGACATGAGGGGGGAGGTTTAGGGGGGGGGGCGTCACTACTTCTTTCAGCGCTTCTGTAGGGTCTGAAAGGTCTAACTGCAGCTACTGTACAACATTCCTGTGTGTCCGGCTCGCTTTTCTGCCTCTTCAGCACAACACAGGAAGCTTCAGACAGAGCTGCAGGAAATCACCCGATCCTTACAGCTGCAACATAGGAGGTTGGAACCCACAGTTGTGTCCATCGGCATTCTTTCCATTTCTTAGAACGTAACAAATTTTTCCAACCAGGGGGAGCCTGGTTGGCAAAAATTGTGATGTGGCCTAGGTAGCCACACAGACCCTCAATGGGTTAATATTTTTTTTTAAATCTTTAATAATGTTTCTACTGTATATTGTCACTTTAAAAGTAACGTTTTTTTTTGTTTTGTTTTTTGTTTTGTTTTTTACTGTATTTGGTGTCCATTCCGATCAGCGGAATTTAACCCACCGCCAGGTCGCTGCATTTTATGGGCATCTGAATTTTTCAAAATCCGTCGTTGGTTCTTGGCTGAACAGATTTGAAACTTACAGTAAATCTCCTCCTACTTTCCTTCCTCCTCCTCCTCTTCCTGCTTTTCCTCCTACTCCTTCGTGGATTGGTAGCATTTAAAAGTGAGGGAAGCATGGTACCTGATTGGATGCTTCCCTCCATTTTTGGTGAAGTCACATCACTCAAAAAAAGGAAAGGCATCACTTGGTACATCCACCAATCAGATTAGTGGATGTACTATGTGATTCCATCAAGTTTTGTAGAGAAGTCATTCTCTGCCAAACTGACACCTGGACACATGGTACATCCACCAATCTGATTGTGGGATGGCTTCTCCATTTTGGTTTTATTTTTGATAAATAAATCATAACACGGTGTAATATGTCATGTGTTGTTGTTCATCTGAGGTTGTATTTACCTAATTTTTAGACACGCTAAGGAACAGTTGATTGTTATTATGTCCTGATATGTAAAACCATAGAATTCAAAGAGGTTGTACTTTTTTTTGTCACACAACCCTATATATATGTAGCCCTCTTACCCCCACCCTAAGTGAGATTGAGGTGGGTAGGTGTATCTGACTACTTATCAGTGTGGTGCATACCTGTTTGGCAACCAGGAGGGCTGAGCTTCCGCCACGGGGAACCTGGGGTGAATTACTCTTACTACTACTATATGGTGCAGCGCTTTCACCTGCGATGGCTCCCAGCAGAGCGGGAGTTGTTCCTCGCAGGACACATACAAATGAACACATACACTGGATGTGAAATAGCAAAGGGCTTTACTGAACATAACATATGTCTTAACGCTCTAATGTACTGACATAACTCTATGATAATATCTTATCACTCTACCCACTAAAGACACAACTAGCCACACACCTCACAGGGCTTTGTACCCCACATCTTATTCCCAGAGTCCCAAGTGTCCCAAGAGTTATGCAACCTTAGGCGTGATCAGTGACTGTGTGGTACCGGTAATGGTGGTGCACTTGGTGACTGTACCTGCCGAGTGTGTCCACACTCGGTATGATGAATCTTCATAAAGGATCCGCTGATCCTGCGATGAAACCTGCCTCCGGGTGGGGTGATGTCCCGCCAGGCACTCCCACCGTGAAGACTGTCTCTTTCCTGAAGAGGTCTGTTCCCAGACCAAACTTGCCAGACCACGTGCACACAGCTGTGTCCCTGACTATCTTATAACACACCTGACTACTGAGGGGATCTGTTCCCTATCTAGGGCATGTCCCTGTAGCAGCTCCAACCTTTCAATGACTCAGGGCCTAACTGGGCCTGGGGTATAGGGCCTAATGTAGGGGCTACTTGCCTCCATACACGCAGAGCTCCTTCTCCTTCTCTAATGTGACAGGTCCCTATCCTATGACAGCCCTGTGACCACCCACCCTCACTAGTGGGGAGTCAGAGCCTCAGCTCTAGCCTGGGGATTTCTGGCCTAGGGCAGAAGCTCGCAGCTCTCTGCCCCCCTTCTTTTCCCCTCTGTATCCTCAGTCTGACTGACTCATGTGCTTCACAGTCTTCTTCCTGATTCTGCACACAACATTGTATCAAATCCCCTGCTGCAGAGAATCTGCAAGTCTCAGTGGCTGGCTGGCTGCAGGTGACAGGGATCATAGGGCATTCCCCAGAGGCTGCTGGGGTATGTAGTCCACTCAGGACCTCTTTCAAATGGGAACCGTGTGCGCGATCTCTCCTGCGCCTGTGCGAAGCTGTAATGGCCGCCGCTACGCTTAACTGCGCCTGCGCAACTTCCCAGAGCTCCTGCACACTTATAATGGCCACCGCTACCCTTGCCAACCTCTGCACATTGCGCGAACCTTGCGCCACAACCAAGATGGCGGCGCCCACTGGGAGAAGTCGCCATCCCCTTCCCCCACTGCCACAGGGGTAAGACAGGGGGCAAAGGAAAATCAGGGATACCGGGAGTGACCCCCTTACACATATATATATACACCCATTCTCCTTTTAGGTTAATAATATTACTAAAATATATATTTTCCTTGAGTACAGCTATGTTTTAACCTCGCTTATTCTCTCCCTTGCTCCGTACTCCACTGAGAGGCAAGCTGGCATCCTGCTAATTATGGTGGAATAGAAAATATTTCAGATGTTGCAAGGTTAGCTGCTCTGTAATGGTAAGTGGGATAGTGTAAAAAAAAATCGGCAGTATGATCAGCGTCATCACCCTACGCATTTCAGAAGCGCAGCTTCCTTCTTCAGGGGTAAAGTATTGCACTTAAAGCAGTAAACATGTAAAATCTTATATGGTTTTTTTAAAAATAAATCAGTGCTGTAGTGTTAGATAATAGTTACTGCATTTTTTTTTCAATGCAGCTCTTAGGGGCCTACTGTATGCTACTAGCCTTCATAAAACGTCTCGCTGGGCCTGTTATGCCGCCAGTTTTGTCAGTGTAGTTATCACAGTATTCAGAAAGATTCTGAAGACCTGCGATCGCTAAATGCCCAAAATTGGCGAGGAGCAGCGTTTTGATATTTACCTCCTTCAAAACGTCTCACCCGGCGATCTGCAGAGATAGGGGTAGGCTAGCTGCATAGAGACCTGAACAGAGAGAGCCGCCTCTCCCTGCACATCTCGCCAGCGACCGCAGGGTTTTAATAAAAATGTTAATACTAGTGTACGTGAGCAGGGGACAGAAAGGCGTTGATTTCAGGTACGGGAGCCCCCTGCTTCCCGAGATAGAGGCCCTGTTATGGGGTGCCGATATTTCCTATGCATTTAAATGTCTCACGTTACGTGACCGTGGGAATAAAATGCATAGGGGATACCGGCACATCCTAACGGGGCCTGTATCTCAGGAAGCAGGGGGTCCCCGGACCTGAAATCAATGTGGTTCTGCTCCGGAGACCCCCTGCTCACATACACTAGTACAGCTCAACCCAGTTATAACCCGGTCCTCGGGGGGCACCTGATTCGACCGTGCTATAACCGGGGTCAGGGCAAAAATTTTTTTTAAATGGACGCTGTGTGCTCAATCGGGAGGAGGGGGGAGGAGGTGGAGTGAGGAACCGGCAGCCCTACACAATCCCCCATCAGCCACCGTACTTCCCCCAGCAGCCCCAGCGATCCCCCAGCAGCCACCGCACTTCTCCCAACATTCCCCGCACTCCCCCACACTTCCCCCAGCAGTCCCCGCACTCCCCCCGCACTCCCCCAGCAATCCCTGCACTCCCCCCTCCCCGCACTTCCCCACTTCACAGCCGCCCTACACGATCCCCCTCAGCAGCAGCAGCAGCAGCAGCAACTACCAAAGGTAGGGAGGTAGGGTGGTAGAGGGGTGTGTGCCTGCCTGTGTGCCTGCCTGTGTGCCTGCCTGTGTGCCTGCCTGTGTGCCTGCCTGTGTCCTGTGTGCTGTGTCTGCGTGCTGGGTCTGTGTGCCTGTCTGTGTGCCTGCCTGTGTGCCTGCCTGTGTGCCTGCCTGTGTCCTGTGTGCTGTGTCTGTGTGCTGTGTCTGTGTGCCTGCCTGTGTGTCTGTGTGCAGTGTCTGTGTGCAGTGTCTGTGTGCAGTGTGCTGTGTCTGTGTGCTGTGTGCCTGCCTGTGTCTGTGTGCAGTGTCTGTGTGCAGTGTGCAGTGTGCAGGTTGCTGTGTCTGTGTGCAGTGTGCAGTAAAAAAAAAAATATTTCGGGTCCACGCTCAAACTGCGTTATTTGCGGATCCACGTTATAGCGGATCGCGCTATAAAGGGGTTGAGATGTATTAATTTTTTTATTAAAACAGCTTAATTAACTTAGCAGCTAGCCGCTAAGCCAATGAAGGGGTTCAACTTCAATAGCCTGTTTATTGTGGGTAGTGGGGGTGGGTGAAGGTGGTAGTAGTCCCAGGGTGGGTGGTTAGGCCTGCTGGGAAGGTTGCGGGAGGTGTTAACCGATTCACTAACATAGCGGTGGGAACCGCAATGGTAATGAAGGTGTTAACCAGTACCGCTACCCCCTGTGTATAGTATTAGCCATGGAGCTACTCAAATGCGTCGCTAAGCAGGTGTGTTTTAAGATGGGTCTTAAAGGTGGATAGAGAGGGTGCTAGTCGGGTATTGAGGGGAAGGGCATTCCAGAGGTGTGGGGCAGTCAGTGAGAAAGGTTTAAGGCAGGAGAGGGCTTTAGATACAAAGTGGTAGAGAGAAAACGTCCTGGAGCAGAACGCAAGAGTCGGGATGGTGCATAGTGAGAAATTAGGGCTGAGATGTAAGGAGGGGCAGAAGAGTAAAGCTTTAAAAGTGAGGAGGAGAATTGAGTGTGAGATGCGGGATTTGATAGGAAGTCAGGCGAGTGATTTCAGCAGGGGAGACGCTTAGACAGATTTAGGAAAGAGTAGAGTGAGTCTGGCAGCAGCGTTTAGGATAGATTGTAGGGGAGACAGGTGAAAGGCAGGGAGGCCGGACAGCAGGAGGTTACAGTAATCGAGACGGGAGAGAATGAGGGCCTGTGTCAGAGTTTTAGCAGTCGAGCAACAGAGGAAAGGGTGTATCTTTGTAATATTGCGGAGGAAAAATCATCAGGTTTTAGATACGTTTTGAATGTGAGAGGAGAATGTGAGAGAGGATTCGAGTGTGACCCCTAGGCAGCATGCTTCCACTACTGAGTGTATGACAGAAGTTCCAACAGTAATGTGGAAGGAGGTAGTGGGGCCAGGTTTGAGAGGAAGTATGAGGAGCTCTGTTTTTGACATGTTAAGTTTAAGTCAGCGGAGGGCCATACAGGATGATACAGTATCGCAGAGAGACATTCAGAAACATTGGTCTGGACAGCAGTTGTAAGGTCAGGGGTTGAAAAGTAAATTTGTGTGTCGCCAGCATAGAGTGATATTTAAACCCAAGAGATGTGATAAGGTCACCTAGAGAGAGTGTGTATAGAAAAAAGAGGAGAGGTCCCAGGACAGAGCCCTGCGGAAACCCCACAGAGAGATCGATGGAGGAGTGTTAGCAGAAAAGTACGATGGGAGAGGTAAGAGGAGATCCAGGATAGAGCTTTGTTACGAATACCAAGAGTATGGAGAATGTGAAGGAGAAGAGGGTGGTCCACAGTATCAAATGCTGCAGAGAGGTCAAGTAATATGAGCAGAGTGTAATGACCTCTGTCTTTGGCAGCATGAAGGTCATTAGTTATTTTAGTGAGGGCGGTTTCAGTGGAGTGAGCAGTACGGAGGCCAGATTGTAGAGTGTCTAGGAGAAAATTGGTGTTGAGAAAATGGAGCAAGCAACAGAATACAAGACGTTCAAGGAGTTTAGAGGCAAAAGGCAGGAGGGGGATAGGCCGATAGTTAGAAAGACATGTAGGGTCAAGCTTGCTATTTTTTAGTAATGGTATAACTGTTGCATGTTTGAAGGAGGTGGGAGTAAAAAGTGTGTGTGAGCGTAGGGATTATAGTAGGAGCAAGATAGAAGAAAAGAAGAAAATAATTACAGAAGAAGATAGAAGATTTTTGTACCTGATACTGATCTTCAAGGAGGATGGAGTCGGATTGCAGTGGATGACGTCGTGGGTCAAGAGCTTCCTGATATGCTGGGATTTGGAGGGTGATGACTTCTAAAGGTAAGATAAATATTGAATGTATGTAATTGTATTTTTTCATTTTTTTAATTGTATTTTTTTCTTTTTAAGTTTTTCATTGCCCTTTGACTGCTAATGTATTAATCTCTGCCCCTTTACGGTACAGATAAATGCAGTGACAGGCAATGCATTTTTTTGGCAAATGCTTGTTTACAATTGATTGCTGTTATTTTTTTCTATTTCTGTTTATTGTTTTCAATAAATTGTTTGGTATTTGGATGTACATATTCTTTTGCGGTTTTGGTGTTAGAATAATTGTATTGATGTGTACTGTAGTTGAGGCTTTTTAGTTATTTTATTCTTGTGGTGTTTAGGTGCTTGTTTATTTTTTTAATTGTTGTGTATTGTTGTGCTTGTTTTTTTATAGGTTGCCCATTGATGGCTATAGTGGCTTATCATGCCCATATTATATGTGTATGATGTACCACTGTGCCAATCAATAGGTAGAGGGTGGGAGTAGCCCTCCTGGGTGGGTAGCGGGGAGGGTGGGTTAACCCCTTAATTACTATAGCAGTTATTAACGGCTAAGGTGATTATGGGGTTAGGGGTCATTAGATTGTATTTTTTCTTGTACTCTTGCTGCCAATGGAGGATATGGACCTGGTGTATGCTGATGAGGACACCCTTCATCATGGCAGGGGTAAGTAGAATTTTTATTTAATTTATTTATGCTGACTGGCTAATGTTTGATTTTAGAATGGGCAAATGAGCTATTATCCATATCTGGATAATAGTAATTTTGCCCATTACTATACTGTATGTGTTGGGGGAGGGGGGATGGTTGGGGGTAGAGGAGGTGGGTAGTAGGGTTGTTCTGTTTCTGAATGTTTACTGTGAGTAGCGAGGATGGGTGAAGTTGGCATTTGGCCCTTGCTGGGTTTTTATACCAACTGGGTGGGTAGCGGGAGGGGTTAACCCCTTTATTACTGTAGTGCCAACGGTTACTCTAACACAATCCAGTGGCAATCGCCAAAAAGACCCAGGTACATGCTGGGTACATGCTGGGTCGTGTTTAAGGCATTTCTGCATTGATTAATGGCCCATCAGTATTAACAGCGGGGGTCCCTGGCAGTCAGATTCAAACTGATTGGGACTGCCAGGGACCCCTGCTCTGTTAACCCGATGGGTCATTAGTCAATGCAGAAATGCCTTAACTTGCCTTAAACTAGCCAGGTTACACCCAGCATGTACCCAGCATGTAACCGGGCTAGTTTAAGGAAAGCCTTAGAATACTCGTTGTCTCGTCTGTACCTTAGCGGTATTAACCTTATTATCTTAGGGGTATTAACCGCTAAGGTAATGAAGGGGTTAACTCCACCTACAAACTCCTCCCCCACCCCCCGCAAGCCCTAGACACCCACCAAGGGCCAAATACCACCTTCACCCACCCCCGCTACCCACAATAAACATAGCACCGGTAGTTAACCTATTCATTTCCTTAGCGGTTAGCCGCTAAGGTAATGAAGTTGCCTGTAAATGCATTTTTCATGCATCTGATTGATGCCGGGGGGGGTCTCCGGAGCTGGTATTAATGTGCATCAGCTCTGGAGACCCCCGGCATCAGTCCGATGCAGGAATAATGCATTTTTTTCTGTCCCTTTCTCGCCGCCGCCTCTGAAGCTTCTCACCAGCTTCACGCCAACATTTTCTGGCGAGAGGAATTTCGGAGGAAATCACCATTCCAGAGCCTCGATAAGCTAATCAAGACTATTAGAATTGCATGCATCTCAAACCTGGCGATAAGGGGATTATCGCGGCTCACTTTGCAATGTGTTTTTGACGAGAGCCAAACATGCATTCACCGCCCACTTACTGTATCTAGGCTTTCTGAATCGCTGTCCGATAACAGCTAAAAATCCTTGATAAGTGGGTTATGAAGGCAACTAGAGTAGGCCCCTTAATGCCATTTTGTATGCTTCTTAAAGCATCCTTTGATTCCTATAGCAGGGTTAACACACTTCCCCAGCAGTGCAAGATCTTTGCAACACTTTCCTGTTTGTGATCATTTGTTGCAAATGTTCCCAGCAATTTGAGATGTAAACTGTAACAATAGCTAATGTTACCTTAGTAATATAAGGATACACTGTAGCTGCTGAGTTACACTCTCAGGATTTTGACAGATTTAGAACAGGCGCAACAAATGTTTGCCAGTTTAGGTAAGAATGTAGAATTATACATTGTCACACGCTTTACATACAGTATACACATTAGAAAAAAAGGGGAAAGTACAGTATTACTGCTTTAACAATGCATTGGCATTAGTGAGGCATTTAAAGTGAGCTTTTAAGTGATAAATATAGTTAGACTATAGTTAATATACTTACTTTCTTCATGCAAGACCAATAACCTCAGCTGATATGACATGGATCTAATTGCATTCTCTTCACAGGTATGTTCCTGATGTGCAAGTCCTGTTTAAAAGATTGACTCTGGCCTTTAGCATTGATATAAGTATGTTCCTGATGTGCAAGTCCTGTTTAAAAGATTGACTCTGGCCTTTAGCATTGATATAAGTATGTTCCTGATGTGCAATTCCTGTTTAAAAGATTGACTCTGGCCTTTAGCATTGATATAAGTATGTTCCTGATGTGCAACTCCTGTTTAAAAGATTGACTCTGGCCTTTAGCATTGATATAAGTATGTTCCTGATGTGCAAGTCCTGTTTAAAAGATTGACTCTGGCCTTTAGCATTGATATAAGTATGTTCCTGATGTGCAAGTCCTGTTTAAAAGATTGACTCTGGCCTTTAGCTCTGATATAAGTATGTTCCTGATGTGCAAGTCCTGTTTAAAAGATTGACTCTGGCCTTTAGCACTGATATAAGTATGTTCCTGATGTGCAAGTCCTGTTTAAAAGATTGACTCTGGCCTTTAGCATTAATATAAGTTTGTATGTTTGAATATCAATGTTTTTTTTTTTCCCCTCAACTCTGTGCTGTTAATTAACCAACTGGAACAAGCTGATTTATTGGGGCGGGGGAAGAGTCATGTGACTGCTTTAGCTGTATAAAACCAATACCTTTCCTGCATTTTGCAGGCACTGCATTGGCATTAGTGAGGCATTTAAAGTGAACTTTTAAGTGATAAATATAGTTAAACTATAGTGTGACTGGGGACTGCATCTTTCTGCAAACTCCTTTACTCAAGACAACAAACGGTAAGCTATTCAGATCACACTTTGATCCCATGCTTGCTAACCTGCATATTTTAACCCCCCACCCCTTTACAACTTATTCACTGCAGCCTCTCCCAAAACTGACTGCACAATACACTGAAATGCTGAATTGACTCTAGCATTGCAATACAGCTAAACATTTGACAAGGAACAGGCACACCCCTGCTGTTTAGTCTGCACACACTCACTCTGCTCACAGCAGCTCCATGCAGCACTGCCTACCTCTGGCATAATGAACCTGCTATGTATCTTACCTTTTTTCTTTCTCCTGGCCTCATGGAGATGTGACTCCCTCTATCCACTACAAACTCCTCCCTCCTGTCCCACACCCAACATCACCATACACCCTGGACTACTCAAAAGCATTGCACTATCCACTGAATGTTGGTGGAGAACTCTAAAAAGCAGCACACCAACTACTGCTCACTCTAATGGCAAACACCACAAATTTACAATTTCCAAACAACTACCCAAATTCCTACTCGTACTGTTACTCTCTTTAGCAGGTGATATTGAACCTAACCCAGGTCCTCCCATTTCAACTCTGTCCCATGCCCCTGAGAATTCCACCTTTAAATTCCAAAAAGGGCTATCTGTCGCCCATATAAACATCCGGAGCCTGCTGCCCAAACTGGACGAACTAAGGGCTTGGTGTCTTATGCATAAACCCAAAGCCATCGTTCTTACAGAAACATGGCTAACCCCTAAAACCCCTAATGCAAATATCGCCATTCAGGGATACTCAATTTTTAGGAGAGATAGGTCAAAGACAGGAGGAGGGGTGTTATTTTATATTGCAGACACCTTACAATTTACACTGTTAAATTGCCCCCCAAGCCCACCCTCTTTTGAAATTCTAGTTGGCAAAATCTGCCTCCCCTTTTCTAAGCCCATCTTGGTTGCTGGCGTCTACCACCCCCCTAAAGCCCCTCTACAACCCCTGACTGATATCACCCAATTTCTTGGCTCCATTTCCTCTCTGAATGAGAAGAGTGAGCTGCTAGTTCTTGGGGATTTCAACTTCAATTGGCTTGACCCTAAAAACAACAAAATCCAGATACAACTCAAGTCACTTAACCTATCACAACTCATTTCCCAACCCACATGGATAAACCTGAAATCGCATAACCATTCCTTGCTAGACTGCATTCTCGCCTCAAACCCCAGCAGAATCCAATCTTCTGGCATCCTTCCTGACATTTTCAGTGACCATGCAATAGTGTACTGTGTAAGGAAAATTAAACCGCCCCATTCAAGCCCTAAAGTTCTCCTCACTAGAACATTTAAAAACTTTAACCCACAACAGTTTCTGGATGACTTTACCAACTGCCCATGGCACAGAATCGATTTAATTCCCGACCCTGATTCTGCGCTCGACTATTTCCAATCCGAGTTCTTAAAACTCTGCGATACCCATGCTCCACTACGCAAAATAAGGGCACGAGGGGCCCACCTTCCATGGGTTACAACTGACCTTATTGCACTATACCAGCTCAGGGATACCTTGTGGAAAAGCTGCAAAGTAACTGGCACTACCAAGGATCTCAATCACTACAGATGCATGCAAAATATGTGCACAAGGCAAACAAGGCATGCAAAAGCACACTATTACTCTGACAATCACCATCAAAATACATCAAACCCAGCTAACTTCTGCAGGTTATCAACAATATATTCCAGCCTCCTAACCATCAACAACCAGTAATATCACTAAGGGGGATATTACTCTGACAAACCCCACTGACATTGCAAATGCATTCAATGATTACTTTGTGGGGTGTGCCACTAACTTATTAGCAAAACGCAGCCCAAACCACAAATCTGAATCTCATCCTGGGAGTAAACACATAGCCACACCCCCTCCCAACACTGTCCACAATTTTCAATTTGGCCCAGTATCTGAAGAGGAGATTATACAAGCGCTACTCAAACTAAAACTAAGCAGCCAATGTGGACCTGACTTACTACAATCTAGGTTCCTACGACTTGGTGCCCCAGCCATTGCCAAACCAATTGCGTCCATAGTCAACTCTATCCTGTCTACAGGCCATATCCCTAAGACCTGGAAAACTGCCAGAGTTGTCCCAATCTTCAAAAGTGGGGACAAAAACACTGTCTCAAACTACAGGCCAATCTCACTTCTCCCAATTCTATCCAAAGTCATGGAAAAATGTGTCCACTCCCAATTAAGCGATTTCTATACCAAGACAAATTTCCCTAGCCAATTCCAATCTGGGTTTCGTCCCAAACACTCCACGGTAACTACCCTGCTAAAAGTTTGCAATGAAATCCAGTGTGGAATTGAACGGGGACATCTCACTGGTGCAGTATTCCTAGATTTTGCAAAGGCTTTTGAAACAGTTGATCATGCTATCCTGCTTAACAAACTCCAGAGCTCTGCTAGGGAAGCATGCTTTAAACTGGTTTCAGTCCTACCTATCAGGAAGATCCCAACATGTGTCCATCTCAGGCTCTAACTCCAACCCCCTGGATATCACCTGTGGTGTCCCGCAAGGCTCTGTTCTGGGGCCCCTACTATTCTCAGTGTTCATTAATGATCTTCCCACAGCTTGTAAGGAAGCCTCAATACACATGTATGCAGACGACACAATCCTATATGCACACAGCCATAGCCTCTCTGACCTTCAACACATACGTCAGTCTGACTTTTTGAGACTCGAAAACTGGATTTCCCAAAACAAACTGTTTTTAAACACTGACAAGACTGTAACAATGGTATTTGGGACCAAGACTAAATTTTTAAAGCTTCCAGTGACTGAGCTCCTGATTAGAACCAACGCTAAAACCACCCTAACCCCTGTCACTAGCTTTAAATACCTGGGCTTATGGTTTGACTCCCACTTAACATTCGGAATGCACATTGATACCCTGGCAACGAAGACCTATGCCAAACTAGGGGTACTTTACAGGAACAAATCCTCCCTAAGTCTCCTAGTCAGAAAGCGTATCGCACAGCAGATGCTAATGCCAATTATTGACTATGGAGACATAGTATATGGCTCGGCACCTCAAACCCACCTTAGCAAACTTGACACCCTCTATAATTCAATTTGTCGTTTTGTTCTCCAATGCAACTACAACACACATCACTGCGAAATGCTCAAAGAACTAGATTGGTCATCACTAGAGTTTAGGCGCAAAGTTCACCTTTCCTGTCTTGCCTTTAAATTCTTTATGGGCAAGCTACCCAGTTATCTGAACATGCTCCTCACCCCTACCACTTGCAGCACTTATCACCTGAGATCAGACTCCAAAAGACTGTTCATGGTCCCAAGGCTCAACAAAGTATCCGGCCGTTCCTCCTTCTCCTACCGTGCACCCTAAAACTGGAACAACCTACCAGAGACTCTCACATCCACCACCAGTTTAAGTTCTTTCAAATCTAAGGCTGTCTCACATTTTAATCTGGTCTGTAACTGTTTCATACGCCCATAATATATATTTTCTTTAACTGTGCACGCAATGTCTTGTATATAATGTATACCCTGTTCATTTATGTAACTGTATTTGTAACCATGTGTTATTTGTCTTAATCTGTGCCCAGGACATACTTGAAAACGAGAGGTAACTCTCAATGTATTACTTCCTGGTAAAATATTTTATAAATAAATAATAAATAAACAACACTGGTTATTGCCGATTGCCTGATAACCCACTAGAGAGGCTTAACCATTTATAATAATTTAGATGAATACCATATACCAGGGGTGCACAAACCTTTCAGTCTGCGCCACCCTGCCTGCTCTCCCCCCCCCCCTGCTCACGCCTCCTCCCCCCCACCCCCTTACCTGGTGCCCGGCATCTTCTGACATCATGACATCATGTGATGTCGCATTGCCATGGCAATGCAATGTCATGTGACACCGCAACGTCATTTGACGCCACGTTACCATGGCGCCGTGTCGCTGGAAGCCGCCGGGGACCAAGTAAGGGAAGTTGCAGAGGCCTCGCGTGCGCTCCCCGGCATTTAATTTAAATACCCTGGGGAAGATCGTGGGGCCTTTGTAACCGCCACCCAGTTTGTACACCCCTGCCTTATACAACGTTCAGTTTAAAATCTTGTATTTGTGATATTCTTTTCACTTTTTACCTCTGTTCTCGGCACACTGCATCTATTTTTCATTAAAGACTTTCACAAACATTCCAAAAGTTGGACAATTCCACCCTCTGGGAAAAACAGAAATAAATAATGAATCACTGCACTTGGAGAAATGTGCATGGAATTCTTTTTCAGAGGACGTGTAACCTTTTACAATAATTTAGCTCTTTAAGTATTTTGAAAGTTAGAAAACCAAGAGAAACAATCCTTTAATAAGGATCATCAGCTTTTATTAAGAAGAACATTAGCTTGTTAAAATAAAATTGGGGTATTTGCTTATACCACGTATTTCTGTAAGGAACAGCACAACATATTTTTGGTCATTGTCAATTGATTCCTCAAGATTGCATTTCAATAGTTGATGTTAAATTTCCTTGGTAAGTAATTTATGTGGTTTTCTACACTTATCCATCAGCAACAATTTGCTCTTTTCACATCCAGAGCCCATCCAAACCCGTCATTTGGAAGTAGTACATTGAGGTTGAAATGTTATAAAAATAACAAATTGTACAATAACTTCTTGAAGGTTCATTAATCTCATCTAGGCAGGTTGTCCTGAAGCAAGAGGTCCTTAGTTCACAGTATGAAGAACAATTCAGGTCTCGTCGTGTGACTCCTCAAACATCTGTATTTTAGAATCTGTTTATAGAGTTGATTCACCTACGGAAGGTATTTCTACTTTAGTAAATTGTTACACTACTTCTTTATTGTTCTCCCTGTAATCTGTATAAGTAGAACCCATCCACTGTTATAAAACCCAAGCCCCAGAGGGACTAGCTGTAACAGTATTTGAGAGAACAGGAGTAACAGTGCGAGTTATATAGATTGGTATTATACTATTGTTTTCCACTCTTCTGGACCGAGTGCAGTAAATAGGATTCTATTTGGATGAATCTTATTTCATCTGTTGTGTTTATATAAGTGCCTTTGGCTTTCCTTATATGCACCGTCCATAACATGTACTAATTATTTATACCTATTAAGGTGAGCGGTGGTAGATCTTCGTTGTTGTACGTAACAGTGGCCTTCACCAATTATAAAAATATAAATCTTTACAAACCCAATTTGAATTAGTACAGGGTATCAGAATTGGTTAATGCGATTATTTCAGATTTCACACATGGGGACCTATTCTAGTAGGTTTGATAACTTTTCTGCCATCTCGAATGATATGGCATGTTCCCGCCGAACGGTTTGTCATTGGTGTTATCGCGGTATTCAAAAAGAATCTGAAACCATCTCAAACCGTGAGGTAGGAAAATGCCAATACCACTCGGCGTAGCAGCAAAGTGATCTCAGCTTTTTTCTAAGTTCTCCCCCTGCGATCTTCTCGCAATCTGAGCTGCACAGATAGAGCCGCCTCTCCCTGCACAGCTTTCAAGGGCGATCGCACGGTTTTTATTTAAATTTGAATACTAGTGTGCAGGAGCAGGGGGTCTACAGTCCTGAACCGCATTAATTTCAGGTCCGGGGACGCCTTGCTTCCCGAGATACAGGCCCCGGTATGGGATGCCGGTATCTCCTATGCGTTTAAAATGTCCCGGTCACGTGACGCAGGAGATTTAAATATTGCAGAGGGATATGGGCACCCCATAACAAGGCCTGTAACTCGGGAAGCAGGGGGTCCCCGGACCTGAAATTAATGCTGTTCAGCTCCGGAGACCACCTGCTCTCGTACACTAGTATTCAAATTGAAATACAAACAGCTTCATTACCATAGCGGCTGGCCACTAAGGCAATGAAGGGGTTAAACCAGAGTACCCTGTTTATTGGGGGCAGAGTGGCTGGATGAAGGGGGTAGTTGCCAAAGGGTGGGTGGTTAGGCCTGCCTGGAAGGTTGCGAGAGGAGTTAACCCTTTCACTACCATAGCGGTGGGAACTGCTATGGTGATGAAAGGGTTAACCGGTCCCACTACCCACCCGAGAGGCCAAACCACCCACCCTTGGGGCAACTACTCGCTTCACCCAATCCTTCTACCACCAAGAAACATTAAAAAAACACAACAACTTTACTACCTACTTCCTCTACCCCCAACAACCCCCTCAACACATACAGTACAGTAATGGGCAAAATTACTATTATCCAGCTCTGGATAATAGTGCATTTACCCATTCAAAATAAAACATTATCCAGCTAGCATAAAGTAAATAAAACTTCTACTTACCCCTGCCAGGATGAAGGATTTCCTCATCACCGTCCTCCACGGGCAGCAACAATACAATAAAAATACAAACTAATGGCCCCTTAATCACTTTGGCAGAATAGAGGAATGAACCTCAAAGGACGGCGCTACTAGCCCTTAAAGACAAGCGTGCATCATGCTGAGGCATCCATATGTAACCCTTAGTATACCGGAGTCTGGAACCTTGTAATTCAGGCAAAGCTGCCACTGCAATGATGTAAGCCCTCAAGGCAATCACAGAGAATGGGGACCAGCTGGGTACGGCGATCGTGAGGTCCCTCGACGGGAACCAGCAGACCCCTGCAACATCAACCAGACTACCCCTAGTGATAAAGCAGCAGGGAACAGTCAATGGACGGCGTACTCACGAATCCAATCCCAGGTAAGCCAAAGACCTCCGGTTAGCGCAGCGTGCGTTCACAGGTAAGCAGGGACAGAATGGGAAGAAAATTAGGAGCACAGCAAAAAAGGGAGAACTGGAGGCCAGTGAAAAAATAACAAAAATGTATTGAGACATATCCTAGTTAAAAAGTGAAACCTCTAACGCGTTTCTCACACCCCTGACTAGAAACGCGTTAGAGGTTTCTCTTTTTAACTAGGATATGTCTCAATAATTTTTTGTTATTTTTTCACTGGCCTCCAGTTCTCCCTCTTTTGCTGTGCTCCTAGTTTTCTTCCCATTTTGTCCCTTAATCACCTTAGTGATAAGTAACCGCTATAGTAATTAAGGGGTTAAACCCCCTCCCCCGCTACCTACCCAGGTGACCTAACCACCCTCCCCAGGGCAACTACCCCCACCATCTACCCATCGAGTGGCAAAGTGCTAAATCATGCCCATATAATATGGGCATGATTAGCCACTATGGCAGTCAATGGATAACCTAAAAAAAAATACAGCACCAACAAGACACAACAATAAAAAAAAAACAAGCACCTAAACAACACAAAAATTAAATAAACCAATCACCTAAACAACAAGATTGTACATTTGGAAGAAGATCGAATAAAATTGTATTATTGTATTTTCACAAAGTCTTTGTACATTATCTTTAAACAGTCACATTTTATCCTACTTCATTATATCATATGAAATTAATGGGAATAAGGGATGGGTTACAGTACATTGCATTTAGATTGAAGATACACTAGCACACTAGCACCACCTACCATTACTATGGAGTATTGCAACCTACACTAAAACTCAATTTGTTTCTGGCCGTGGCACACTCACGAGTCAGCTGCGGGCAGCCGGCACAACATCAGGAGATCAGAAGTACTCAGCCGAAAGTAAAAAAAATGCTACATCTGTACATTAAGAATGCATGATGCACATTGAGATGTGAACAGATGTGCTAACTGGCGGATCCCAACCCTGGCTTTACGAATATACATCAGGGAAATAATATTGGTCGGCGTTTAAATTATAAAGCCGTCGACCACAGAACTCAGGGCCCCCTTCCTTCTCCAGTCCCCTTAACAGCAACTGGCTGGCAGTCCCATGTCTGGTAGTGACGCTGGATCGGGAGCTGTGAGCTGCGAGGGGAGGTGGCTGGTGTTTGCAGAGAGAGCAGGCAGCAGAGGCTGGAGGCAGAACTGAGCACAGAGCTGTAGAACTATGCCCGCCTCTGGTCTCCATTACATCAGAGTGAGGAGTTACTATGTGCTGCTGGGGGAAGGTATGCTGTGTGTAAATGTGTCAGTTACCGTTTGCTCTGTCAGTGTGTTTCAGTTTCTGTCTGTGTGTTTGTGTGTCAATTTTATGTGTGTCAGTTTGTTGTGCGTGTGTGTGTGTGTGTGTGTGTGTGTGTGTGTGTGTGTGTGTGTGTGTGTGTGTGTGTGTGTGTGTGTGTGTGTGTGTGTGTCAATTTGCTGTGTGTGTTTCAGTCTGTCATGCGTGTTTCAGTCTGTCAGTGTGCTTCAGTGTGTCAGTATGCTGTGTGTGTTTGTGTGTAAATTTGTTAGTTACAGTTTGCTCAGTGCTGTATGTGATTCAGTGGCTGTCAGTGTGCTGTGTGTGATTCAGTGTCTGTCAGTGTACTGTGTGTGATTCAGTGTCTGTCAGTGTGCTGTGTATGTCTCAGTATCTGTCAGTGTGCTGTGTGTGATTTAGTGTCTGTTAGTGTGCTGTGTATGACTCAGTGTCCATCAGTGTGCTGTGTGTGCCTCAGTATCTGCAGTGTGCTGTGTGATTCAGTGTCTGTCAGTGTGATTCAGTGTCTGTCAGTGTGCTGTGTGTGCCTCAGTGTCTGTCAGTGTACCTCAGTGCAAGCAATTGAGGTAACACGTGATAAAAATCTTTTTATTAGAGCATTTTTCAAATAGTTTGTGTCATTCTTTACACAGTTGTCTATAGTTAAATGTATTAAAAGAAGAAGTTACTGTGCAGTATACTGTACACCAGTGTTTTTCACCCACTTGTGTGTGTGGGGGGGGGAGGGGGAGAGATTAT
Organism: Ascaphus truei; assembly: GCF_040206685.1. Classification (NCBI taxonomy): domain Eukaryota; kingdom Metazoa; phylum Chordata; class Amphibia; order Anura; family Ascaphidae; genus Ascaphus; species Ascaphus truei. Next base: position 457,737,887 of record NC_134484.1, on the reverse strand, counting down.
TGTAGTGTGTGTAGGTGGTTACTCTAATTTGTGTATTGGGGTAGGTACTGTACTGTAGAGGGGGAATTGTATGTGTGTGTGGGGAATTGTGTGAGTGTGAGTGTGTGTGTGAGTGTGTGTGTGGCAAGGAGGAGGAGGGGGAAGTGAATGTGAGGAGGGGAGGATTGAGAGAGCTGGATTTAGTGTGGAAGGGGGGGAAGAGTGTGAGAGGGAAAAGGGGGTAGTGAGTGAGGGGGTATAAGAGGGGGGATAGAAATACATGAGAGATGGGTGAATAGAGGAGGTGAAGGGCTCGCAGGGCCACCAACACGCTGCGGGTTGGGGGGGGGGCTATGGAAACTCCTGAATCTACGAAATATGTTCACTCATAATGGGGCCCTGAAAAAAAAATTCGCCCGAGGGCCCGCGCATGTCTAGCTACGCCCCTTCTGTGTAGTAATATTTGTTTCGACTACCGAAAAGAATAAGTGGACTGCAGTCTATACCCTCCCAAAGCTAGATAAGATTTCATATTTATTAATCAATTAACCCTTCCCAGATACAATTAAAATCATAAATAAAATATAAACAAAATTCTAGCCCTAAACTATACTGTTTATATTCCCTAGTGCAGAGGTTCCTGACTCCAGTCCTCGCGGAACCTCTAACAGTGCAGGTTAAGGAAGCCCCGGCTTTAGCACCGGTGGTTCAGTCACAATGATTGGCCCACCTGTGCTAATGAGAGGAGAGCCTTATAACCTGCACTGTTAGTGTCCATGAGGACTGGAGTTGGGATCCTCTGCCCCCGTGTATCTATCGTCTGTTCTGATATTACAACTAATGACTTAGCAAGATCCTTACTCTGTGGTTAGTAATAGTTTTAACCCTTTTTTTATGTTCCTACATATATTGTATTTAAGCTCACAGCCATAAAAAAAAAATCCACAAAATAAACCTTTAAAAAAATAATATTCAAGCACAGGAAAGAAAAAACGTAACTTTGTATGGGAATATTGCATTTTTTTTCAACTATAAGCAATTATTTGTTATTCCGGTATTAGCTTTAAAGCCGAAACCTCAGTTTATCGCGGAGAATTCCACATCCATATTTTTCTTCGGCTATCCACAGATCCCCGTAGTCAGCAACGTTTTTTTTTTCTATGGGAACAATGAAAATGTATTAAACTGCAAACAGTTATTTACCATTCCAGGTCTGACCTTTAATCCAAGACCGCGGTGTGTGACCGAGAAACTCACATCAATATTGATATGTGGTTTTCCCGTGGTTCACCTTAGTTCGCATGTCCTGGAAAGGGAATGATGACTCATTAACAAGTGAAATCTGTCTCCCACAGAATTACATCTCGTTATTCTTTTCAATAAGAATGAAATGCCGCATAACAATTGTTATTTTTACAGCAACTTTAATTTAAATCTGCATTACAAGACCTGCTAGCAATGATAGTGTGAGTGTGTTATATCACATATCCAAAGAAAACTAATAATAATAATAAACAGCCAACTACCTTCAGTACGGGTCGGACCCCTGGTGGGATTGCTGCCTTTAGGTCTATTCTTGGAATCTGACATGGGTAGGACATTTGGTTTGGAAAATATTGCACTATTTAAAAAATATATATATAGTAAGCTGTTTTAAGGTTTAGCACGGCTTGGTCCTTAGTGTCAATAAGGGAAGGTACTGTAGCAGATGCCTTGTAGGATCAATACCGAATGCAGTGAGGAATATGTATCAAAGTCTCCTAGCTGCAACGTGGAGTAAAATAACTGAGCCTGATTGATAAAAGCAGAATATCCCAACTGGTTTTAATAGAAATTATTGCTACAGATTTGTGCTCCACTTTAGCCCTGATTTTAACTACATACTGTAAGACCAATGCTTGAGACTGAGGCCTAGTTTCATAAAAACTCATTAGACCAAAATGCAGAGTTACAGCAAAAAAAAGGCATAATTTTTAAGTCATCAACTTGGTACCGCAATAAATAACGCTTTTTTTTTTTTTACCAAAATGAGGAAATATTGCAAATGTACAATTTTGTTTCCTAGTCTCCAAGTCCCGATATTTATCGATACTTGCCCAACGCCAAACATACTAGAATTTTCTATCACCTACTCCAAGCTGGCGTTAGCACTATCTTACCCATGGAGTTTAACAGGGATTGTTAAAAGGACTCATCTTTTAAGATCCTAAAATACTTCCTCTTTCTTTTCTCAGGTACGTACTGTGTTAACTCTCTTGTCTCCTGCCTTTGCAATTAACAATTAATTAATTATCTGCTATGCTGTATGTAGGTATGAGAAATGTCTCATTACAAACAACATGTGCCTCTCATGTATTAATTGAGCTGCGTCTGGGCAGAACTTAATTGTGATCAGGTGACGTCTTAGGCCTATATTTTTAGATTTCTTCAAAATTCGGGGAGCACAAATTCCAAGTTATTGAGACATAGAAGAATAGAAAAAACACAAAAATAGTGCAAATATGTTTCCACTGGATTGATAATATACAAAAAGTGGAAAAGGTGCACTAACATTTCTCCAAAAGAAGAAAAAGCACATATCACTACAAGGCACATCAGGTATAAGGTCCGCTGAGTCTGCTAACCTCCTCAATAAGCTTCAATAGCTCAGAAGGTACAGGTAACGCATGCCCCAGATAAATACAGCAAACAATAGTGCAAACGATCTCAAAAGATATTTATACAAGTTAAAAAATTAGACACATTAAAATGGACACTTACAAAGTTTCCATTTAACAAGCGCATGAAAGTATAAAAATACTTCAAGAAGGACAATGAAGGAATAGCTGGTGGAACCTCACTGCCGCCTCGATGGATAGCCGCATAACCTGTAACTTGTCTCTGTCACTTTCGGTAGTCTCCATCTCCAACTTGGGGAACGAGGCTGCTACGTCTCTCAGGAACAGCAGTGGGCAGTGACTCTAAGTGTCTCACTAGTTTATCTTCATCAGGAGTCCCACTCCATGTGATTCATTGTAGCTCCTTATATACCCTATCCGATCATCTTATAGGCGAGCTTCTCAGGTGATATGAGGAGCCAATGATTCAGCTTCCAAAGCAGACACAGATTTTAACATTACAATTTCCAACATACAAAGAATGACAGATATAAATATATTTACTTAAAGTTTGACATAACATTACAAAAGATTTTCAAAGCAGCCGTCCAAGCTAGGTTTTTTTTTTTCTTTCTTTCCCCTTTAATATGTGCATCAATACAAGTCACACATTGATAAATAATTAGCTAAGTTGCCGATCGATCTGTTCTCCTGTGATCATTCGGTGACGATTCGGCCCGGGGTTCACTTAATAGCCATCAGGGCCGCAGAAGAGGACCAAAGATGCAAAGTTGGAGATATGAAAATTTTAAAACGGAACCTTTAATGGTTGATATTAGCTTGGACAAAACAAAATAACAAACAGCACATAAACGAATGATCACTAGTACTGTGATACAAATTAAGAGACTATTAAACATAAATACAATTTATTTTGTTGAAAAACTTGACGTGGTTTCAGGGATCTCATAACAATGTTATGTTATTGTCTTTGGAAGATGCACCGTTCATGTTAACATGATGTTACTTTAAGTTGCTTCATGGATTTCAACCTCTCTCTCTCTCTCTCTCATTCTCTGTCTTTCTCCCTGTCTTCAGCGAAAGCCAAATCTCACGCTCTGTATGTTATCTGAATTTTCCACCCAAAAAAATACTTTGCCAAAATGACACAATTTCTTTGCTAAATGTTTGATTAAGATTTCAAACTTTTTCGAAAGTACAAAACAAATATTTAAGAGCCACATTTTGGTAAGTTTGCAAATATCAACTCTATTGTATTTTATACACAGACTAATATTTGCAATAATTATTTAGTATGATGTAACACCTAAACTTGTGTCGCTTCTCTGGATTGTCAGTTACAAAGTGGTACCCCAAACTTGATTTTTACTTTCAATGTAATCTGAGACATGGAGGGACATTCCATGCACATTCAGAACAAAGGCGTTCTGTTGAATGGTGACTTTTACTGGGTGCTCAGTGCTCGCCTCCTCAAGGCACCCAGCCAAACATATCAATCATAAAGTAAATGGAGTAGTGGGGCATTACTGTCTATAAAATCTTGTATTTTATTGATATGTATTAAAAAGGGCTCCCTGGCATGTTATTAACACCAGCTTCGTCTTTCCTCCTTCCTGCTGTGCTGTGTCATGATGGACTAAGAGATTGCTTCCAAAACATGGTACTTACACGGTGGGGCAGATAACTAAATGTAACTACTGGCACTTTTCATTAATACATTTTAATATGTATCAAACAAATTGAAGATTTAATAGACTGCAGGGCAGGACGTATTATACTTTAATGTCCTCCGACTACTTTAGAGATAACACCTGGGTAGCAGCAAATGCTCCTCCCTCCCCCCCCCCAAGAAAGTCTCTCCAATGTGCTATATCTTCACTGCTCCTGTCCACTATGCCAGCGTGGACAGAGTTTATATCCTTCATAAAAGAGAGAAACAACGTCAAATACCTAGCGATCATCACCATCCCCTGTATCTCGGCTGTGAGTGTCTGTTTGATGTGTAGTTGATTTCCCTTTACCTTAGACTCTTGGAGATAACACCAGTCACAGCAAAGGTGGCAGCCAAAGGCTGTCATTTGTTTGCTGCCAATCACTGATGTTACAGCTGCTCTGTTATTGGTCTTGGGTAAAGTATTTCATATTTATATTGAAGCATTATTTCCATCTTAACACATTCCCTGCTCACACAGGGAATCTCACACAATATCTCTGCACAATCCCACTTACTGTACTTCTTCCCCAACACCAGCTGCTTCAATTAACAAGGTACAGTTCTCAGAGCTGTCCTGAATGGCAAAGTATGTCAGAGCCACATATGGAGGCTTCTGCCACAAATTCTTCTTTGTTGTTCTCAGCCATGCTTGTAAAATCTCTGACAAGGCAATGCTCTCTCTCTACTGTACAAGCAGCTTATTTTGATACAAGTATTTACAAGGTTACACAGCACAATGTCATGCTATGTTTCCAATTAGAACTTTCTAGTGACATTGTATCTTGTATGGAAACGCGTGTGAAGTTTATGTCAGGTCCAACACGGGCAAAGGTAGTCAGTGCGCCATCTGCTGGACACATACTGAATTGCAATTACTCAATTAAACAGAACAAATAATTCTGCTGGCAGACCGAGGCTGAGTCGCGGGCGAGTCGTGTTGAACAAAGTGTTCATGCGGCTGTAATCTCGCACCTTGTCCTGATACCGAAAACAGTACATTTGGCTGCATCTGTAGCAGGTCATTGATATTACTCTGAAATAATCCCAAGAATAATTATTAATATTAAAGAATATTTCATACTGTCAATTTTTTAAAGGACGAGGGTAAAGTGGTTCACATTGAGTTATCTATCATTCTCTCTCTAGTAGCTGAACCATTAACAACCAGGCATTAACCTGTGACTGCCCTCAACAGGGCAAGGCGCAGGCGTGAAAGTCCTTGATCTGTGATCTTGGTGACTTGGCATTAGAGCAAAACCATCTATGATGGATAGCGGACTTGGAATACGTCAGTAGCTTACAGGTAATGGATTTGATGCAAGACCGGAACCACCTCTGAGACAGAGAGCAGTGGCACTGTAAGTCTTGATATGCCAAATACATCAGAAGAATTGAACTGTTGGTGGTCACCAGTTTTTTTAGACACAAAAACCAGCTGCTTATGAGTAATGTCCCCAGAAGACTGACTTGCTAAGATCATAGGAAGACTCAGGTTACATCACAAACATCGTTAACTCAGAGAAGGAGAAAAACTGGAAGAGCACTACTGTAGTTATCTAAAAAGTAGAAAGGAGGGTGTGTATCCCATAAAAAGATTATTTATTGGTCATGGAAAAACAGGGCAATGGTAGGGCTCTCCATTGCCCTGTTTTTCCATGACCAATAAATAATCTTTTTATGGGATGCGCACCCTCCTTTCTACTTTTTTGATACCTACAGTAGTGCTCTTCCAGTTTTTCTCCTTCTCTACTAGCCTACCCCTTGGATGGAAGCACACCTGGGGACCCCTCACCTTTGGATCGCATGGACTGTGCAGCACTCAGAGTGAGTCAATCGCTTGCTACATGTTTTCCTGTTCAGGACTTTATTTAGACAATTGGTACGTTATAGGGTGTTATTATGCTCAATCTTCCAGGTGTTATTGTTAACAACAGCGTCACTTATTAGTGAGCTTACCATCCGGGACTGCAACCCAGCACCTGTCTTCTATCAAGTTTATGTTTAGGGGTTCCCCCTACAAGTATCTGGTTATTCATTCATGCATTTATCCTACTGTTGGGGTCTTTAGCATTACGCAGTCACATGATCGTTAACTCAGAGGCTAAGACTTGCTGCTCAGCTGATTGTGTATACATACAGCAGAAACCAGTTCACGATGCGAGTCTGAATTCTTGGACATGCAGAGTGGTAGCAAAGTTGGCTGCTCAGGCACCGGCTGTATAGGCCCGTCGGCCGAAAGATGAATGCAAATTTCCCCATAGTAGTTCCAGAGTATGAAGTTAGAAGCACAGACGGCTGGTCAGAATCATAAGGCAAACGTTCTAGTGCAGTAATTCTATTACTCTGATCAGTATTTAACAGTTCATGAGAATGTGTTGCCACAAGTTGAATTCTGTCAGAGGACAACATGGACAGGGAGTGAGGGGGTCCTATGAAAAGCACAGATACAATCCAGTTACACATAGCCATTTATCTGTGACAGTCGAGGTGACAAAGTAGTTCACTGCCGTTGGAATGGCCGTCAGTCGGAGTCCAGCACCTTTGGGCAGCTGGTTATTGGAATTCATCAATACAGATGCCAGGTATGAAATGGGAGTCCCAGGGTCACCAATGGTTCTAACAGGCACTTGCGGGGGATCAGTGAAAGATATGCTTGTCTCTGAAGTGGGAGCCTGAGAATCAGTAATAGATATACCAAATATTGTGGGGAACATTAAGGCACAGATACAATCCTCTTGTCAAGGTCTAGTCCAGTTACACATAGCCACTTATCTGTGACAGTCAAGATGACGAAATAAAGGGGGAGAGTACATAAAAAAAACCTCTAACATACCCAGAGGTGAATCACCATCAGTTAGTGTCTCTGGGTAGGGTTTGTAGGTCTCCTTTGTTATAAGACTTAGGATCAAAATGGAGCATTTCACTATTAAATTGCAAGCCAAATTGGGAGGAGTGCAGGATTTTGGGATTTGTTTTCCATACATGTATGGCCAATTCCCTTTCCCTAGCAGCACACACAATAGAGGTAATGCTATTTATAGTGCCCCTGCTATATCCCGTTATTGGGGTAGGTCTGAGCTCACCTAATTCTAATTAGCACAATTTCAGATAGTAACTCTCGTTTAATGCAATATCAGTTTAATAGAATAACTAATTAAAATAAATAATTTTGAAACAACATACCTTTTAAGAGTTCCCAGCGCTAGAATTAATGTCCAAGATGCCGTAATCCAAATTAAATAGTCTCAGATGGGGGCTTCTTAGAATTGGTAGATGGAATGTAGACAAAGTTCCAGGTAGGTGATAAGTTCCTTAACGATGTCCACAGTGATTCTGTAGAGACAGAAAAGAAACACACCAATTGCGCAGTATGCAACAGCTCTTGCCCCTAACCAGAACAATGGACATAGAAACCCCACTTACAAGATGTTAGCTTGTTCATACAGGGGAGAGAATCTGTACTGATGTCATCACTTCAACCCGATAGTTCACGGATCCCACGTGACCGACCGCGGTGATTCTTCCTTCCATACGGCAATTCGCACTCACAGGGAAAGCGGATACAGCATGCCCAATAAATGGGGATATTAGGTTTCTCCAATTGCTGTCCAAGGTTGCGGACGGCATTCGTGAGTCACAGTACTATCCCCCATTTATTGGGCATGCTGTATCCGCTTTCCCCATGCCTCCACCCCTGCCATCAGGGCGTGGAGTGTGGGAAAAAGAAAGGCCACCATGAGATGGCAGCTTCCAGCGCAGAGTCAGACTGTTATTGCAATTCAGCGCGTGCCTGGCAGGTGGCACACAGAATATCTTGACTTACAGTATGATATTCTGAATGCAAAAAACAAGATAGGTAGCGCTAACTAGACTGTGATAGAAATACGGTGACTATTCAACATATAACATAAATATTTACACATATGTGACTAACAACAACTAAACCTTATATATCCTTATATATATATATATAGTAGAAATATATATGTGGCTGCCGCTGATACAATTCTGACCCCCTGGTCAGAAATGACTAGATGGAAAGGAAATACATATCATATGGCGCCTAACATATAATTATATGTGAAAAGGATATAAACTGCCGAGCCTGGTAGATGTGCAGATCTCAAGGTGTCTCCAAATGAGGTAGTAAGTGCAGATGGATGATAAGGGCAGGCAGTGGATTTATTTGAGAGTATCCCCTCTCCTCAGTGGCTAGATGCAGCTGGACACGTTGTTCCTCTGTTTGTGAAGAGTTGCACACGCCGGCTGATGTGTGGGCGAAACGCCCCTCTCAGTACACTACTCGGAGTGTGTGGCCAGCCCGTGAACGACGGCAGCAGATTCGCCAGGGATATGGCAATGATTTCTCAATCCGTAATGGCAGATTCAGTAAACAGCAGTCAGTGGGGGGGGATAAGCAAAGATTCAGCAGTATGATCAGCGTGACCACCCTTCGCGTTTCAGAAGCACTGCTTCCTTCCTCAGGGGTAGGAAGGAAGCAGTGCTTCTGAAACGCGTAGGGTGGTCACGCTGATCATACTGCTGAATCTTTGATTTATCCCCCCCCCACTGACTGCTGTTTACCGAATCTGCCATTACGGATTGAGAAATCATTGCCATATCCCTGGCGAATCTGCTGCCGTCGTTTACGGGCTGGCCACACACTCCGAGTAGTGTACTGAGAGGGGCGTTTCACCCACACATCAGCCGGCGTGTGCAACTCTTCACAAACAGAGGAACAACGTGTCCAGCTGCATCTAGCCACTGAGGAGAGGGGATACTCTCAAATATATCCACTGCCTGCCCTTATCATCCATCTGCACTTACTACCTCATTTGGAGACACCTTGAGATCTGCACATCTACCAGGCTCGGCTGTATATATCCTTTTCACATATAATTATATGTTAGGCGCCATATGATACGTATTTCCTTTCCATGATATTCTGAATACTAAAGCTTAGTAATAACCTAGCAGGTGTCTTAAGAGAAGATACAATGTACACGTCTCTTTGTCTAATGACCTTCTCCATCTCTACTGTTGCAGTTTCACACGTTATTAAAAACCAGAATGCATTAACCTAATCTGTCTCATAACGTTTGCACTGTACATCGCATGGGATATGGCACTTTCTCCTTGGCACAGAAGACCGGCTTGCAGTTTTTCCTATATGATATACTGTGCAATTCAAGTTGGGACAGATAACAGTGCGTCTCTGTCTGAGATCTATCAGTATATCACTGACAAATACCCATTAAAAAACACCAAGCCAGAAAGACTGGAAGAATTCTATTCATCACAACTTACGCTTTAATAGTTGCTTTATTAGAACACCGTGACCCAGCAAGAAGGACGGTTGCTGGGCACTGCACGCATCATGGATGGGTATGTTCTATGATGGCAAATTTCGAAGGAGAAAGAGATTGAATAAAAGACCTTCCCAAACCCATCTCTCCAATCTGCCTCTTCCCAAGTACCTGTTCCAACCTGAGTACCTGCCTCAGCCCGAGTACCTGCCACAATACCATTACCAGTATGAACTAACCAACTCCAAAAACGAGATGAACCTACATCCCAACTAAATGATCAACTCGAACATCTATATTTAGCACACCCCTTGCATCAACAATTGGTTGCTGCCACCCAATTTTCAGCCCATGTATAAATCAAGATAAATATAAGTTTACACAAGTTTACATATAGTAGAAATTGTCATTCCCAAATGACCTGTATATGCGTTCCATAGACCACGCATGCATCTACATTAAAAGACCTGGATTAAAAGAGCTGTACTTTAAGCATTTATTTTTTCTTGTTTTTTAATAGGATACATTAAGTAATATCACACTTATTTTACAGAATTTAAGCCGTCAAATCGACAGCCAGAAGAAGTCAATTGAAGTCTAAAAACTATTATAATTTTCAACCTTTTTAATACTGTAGAGATATTTTATTTTATATTTTAATTGTAGTGGGCACATACTGTAGAGACATATAAAAACACAGTAACCGCAAAACATTGCAAAGTGACTTTTTTCGTCAGTAATACTGTATGTACAGGTACAGTATGCAGTGTTCACATTAGAACTGTGGGATTTGACCACACTATCGACTGGTGTCAAGGATTGGACTTCGGCTGAAGTGGATCCCAGTGGCAGGAACAGCAGGGAGCTTGGTAGGGGTCACAAGCAAAGGTCAGAGGCAGGCGGCAGATAGCGTAGTCAGGAAACAAGCAGGGCTCAGAGGCAGTCGGCAGATAGCGTAGTCAGGTAACAATCAGAGGTCGGCAACGAGGAGACTGGAACAAGACAATAGCAATAGCCATCACAGCAGTAAACACAGGAGCCAGCAAGAGCTGAGGAACCCGTATAAACAGGCCAGGGAGGAACAGGAAAGGGAGGTTTATATAGGCAGGCTGAGAGGTAGAGCACAGGTGCAGAGTTGTAAGGTATCAGGGTCTGGAATGTCCTAGTTTAGCAGCAGCAATCCCGGTGGACAAGTATAGGTACTGCAGGCTAGAGAATATGACAACTGGATGGACGCATAGAATAGACAAAGCAGTCACCCATTTCGATTCTACCTACATTGTACCAAAAAATGTAGAAAACCGGAGACGCTCTTTGTTCTTTATGGGGGTGTGAAGAATGATACCGGAAAATCAAAAGTATTTTGGCTCAATGTGTGTCAAGCTGCATTTAGAAGGCATATCAAGTGACTGGCAAGAATCCAACAGCGTTCATTAAAGCGTATTCCAGGAGAACAATGGCAACCTCATGGGTTGAGAAAGCCTTGGGTCTTTATTGAAAAGATTTGGAGAGCGACTGCTTGACTACTTTTTTTTTTAATAATATAGAGTGAATGTATTGACATATGGTTAGGGGCAAGAGCTGTTGCATACTGCGCAATTGGTGTGTTTCTTTTCTGTCTCTACAGAATCACTGTGGACATCGTTTAGGAACTTATCACCTACCTGGAACTTTGTCTACATTCCATCTACCAATTCTAAGAAGCCCCCATCTGAGACTATTTCATTTGGATTACGGTATCTTGGACATTAATTCTAGCGCCGGGAACTCTTATTTTGTATTTGCACTTTTTGTTAACAGGTTTGGAATTGTCTGTTTTAATAGTCCCCTTGGCAGCTTCAATCACCACCACCCAAGTGGTGACTATCAATCACTTATTTGTGTATGTTTATCACGTTCACTTTGATGTAGATTAGCGCTTGTAGTGGGTATTATTGTTGTTTGTTTAACATACCTTTTAAACTTTGAAACAACTAAAGTATTTAACGACAGACTACTAAAAATGTTGAAACAAATTAGAAAGAATAAAACTGTAAAACAATTATCTCATTTAAGGCTTTATAAATATTTCTCTCCATCTCACAGATCTTGGCATGCGAAGCAGAGTGTTTGGAGTGTCCCTACTAATATGTTTTGACTGAGATAGCCGGTAAAGCTCCTGCATGAGAGAAATTATTTCTGTCCTGAGATTCACAGGGGGAGCTCCGTTGCACCCAGACCCAACACAGTTCTGATTGTGGGTCCACATTATTGACAGCGGATAGGGAACGTGCAAAACAACAGGCCTCTTCTTGGCTGGGCTGCTGCAAATGTTCTTTCTGCTCATTAGATATGACAGCCAAGGGGTGTCTGCAAAGGCGTTTCTCCACAGATAAGATGTTCTCTGCAATCGTAGTCGTTCCTCTGGGGATTTGTGGTGTCATGGGCTAATAAAAAATGTGGACATACCATTGAAAGTGCTGGTTCAGCTATTCAGGGATACAGAAAAGAAGGGGGAGCACAGGTTGAGGAACTCTACTATGGTATATATGACCTCTAATAGATGGTGGTGAGTGTAATAAAAATATATATAAACACTTACACGGCCTTGTGTAAATGCTATCAGCAATTCAGCCCTGCTGTATGTATTGGTGTGACAAGTACTGTTACATACACCTATAATATATTATCTTTAACTGTGCATGCAATGTCTTCTATATAATGTATAACCCTGTTCACTTATGTAACTATGTATTTGTAGCCATGTATTATTTGTCATCATAACTATGTGCCCAGGACATACTATAAACGAGAAGTAACTCTCAATGTATTACTTCCTGGTAAAAAATTTTTTATAAATAAATAAAGTACAAAGGCTGCTGGCTCCTCAAACAGTACAGGCAGTCCTCGGTTATCCAACGGAATCCGTTCTGGAAGTAGCGTTGGAAAGTGAAACTGTTGTAAAGTGAGTCCCATGTTAATCAGTGGTGGGGAGTGTTGGATAACACATTCCGGTGTCAAAAAACGGCCCTTGGGTTGCATTGTAAAGCGTTGGATATGCCATTCGTTGTAAAGTGAAACGTTGGATAACGAGGACTACTTGTAGTGGGCCGTTAGAGGGAAGCTGTCCGCCTGCTGAGGTGCTGATACTCATGCGTGCCAGAGCATCATGCACCATGAAACTTATCTGATTGAAGAAAGATGTTTGGCTTTCATTCAACTCCCAAATCTTTAGCTGTACTTTAGCACATATGCAATTGCAATGCCTTGTAAATGGTATGGTCACAAATGGTATGACGTCATCAACTCTCCAAGCATGAGCGCTCGGCTGTCCTGCATATTTTTTTTTCACGTGCGAGCGGGGAGGGGGGGAGTGTGGGGGGGGGAGGGTGAAGGTATGTGGCCGAGCAGTGACTGGCGCTGATTGGTTGCTAAAGGTCATGTGACCCTTCAGTGCACCTGGAAATCAATTCACTCTGTCTTGACAAGCACCTAGCGCCCGCAAGCGTACAGGCGCGCACGCACCGCGTGAGTGAGGCCAGACACATTGACATTGATTGAACTCAACGCACTAAGTGCCAAGTGCATTCAGCGGCAGCGTGGATGCAGCCTAATGCACTGTGCTCCTCATGTGTAACCGCAGCATTGTTTGAATATATAGCACAGTGTACCTGAACCAAATATACAACCGCTTTGAACACTAACCACAACACATATTATCTTCACCCATTAGGGTCAAAACGGGCATTAATAACCCTTTATATGATGGTCCTAAGGAACCTTATGAGGAAAGGAGCACTGGCAAGACCAACAGGATCAGGAAGCCTTTGCTATTCAGGGCAGCAGTTCTAGCAGTTCACTAGACAAGATGCTGGAGAGCTCCATTGCCACAGAATATGTTTGAGCTTTACCTGCTCACTCCTGCAGCTAATCATGCTTGTGGTCGACACTCCCGCTAGTTATCTTCCCATACTTTTGAGAATGTTGAGAAAAATGGACATTAGGGGGGTCTGACGTAAAGAGCACTAAGATCTCAGCAGCCATTTTGGCAGACTATCCTTGTCAGCCATTTTGTCTTGTTTGCTATTGTTTTGTTTGTCATTCAGTTTGTTATAAGCTGTGTCTGTCTTCCATGTTGTAATGTGCAGATTTCTGTGAAACAAGCTGTGTGAACGTGAAAAACAGAGATGTTGTTTGAGCTCCCAGCCGATTCTTTGTATCTTTTACCAGCTGCAAACGATGGGGTGATGGGGAAGGAGTATGTGGGAGTGATGGGAGGTAGAGGAAAGGTCCAGACAAGAATGAGAAACCTTGGTTGAATTAGTTGGAGTCTGAGATAAGCACAGTTACTCACATTGTAACCATGAAACAAAGTATCAATAATTATGTAGAGGAAAGGTTACTGAAGCTGGTGTAATGATTTTTGCTGATTTACATATATTCATTTTGTTTCTTTATTATACAATTACGTTATTTTTATGACGCACAAGCCACCTCATAAAGGGGCGTATGCTTTAGTTTTTATGGTATAAATGTATCTTATACCATATTACCTGTTAGAGAGCTTTTTTTATAGAAGCTTTCTCCTGTGTGCACCTGAATAAACTAATTTGATAACTGAATGTTTGTTGTAACATTTTTACATCTTTCACACTTTGCATGTCTCCAAAGTATCTAAGGTATCCTTGCTATGGTGTAGAAGGCACATTGAGTTAGCAACCAGGAACTGGAAGTGATCTGCTTTTAAAGGAAACCAGGTGGAGGGGGTTATAGGTGTGAGAAGTGGGACGTAGAACTCAAAAGTATGATGTGATAGTGGAGCTCTCCCGGTTTAGCTCACTACTAAAACTGCTGTTCAGCAATCCCTCCAGCCAATTAGGCGAGGGAAGCCCATGACCAGGGGGCAAGCCCCCCCTCCCCCTCTCCTCGCTGGGACCTCTGGGCCGTCGTCGTGGCCCCCCCCCCTCTGGGGGAGGGGGCAGGCCCAGGGCATTACAAAAGAAGCAGCCGGGAGCTGAATCTTCCATTCTGCTCCCGGTCTGCTACGAAGTTAGTTAGTGCCTCTCCTCCAGGTGAGTTCGTAGTCTCCCTGTGGGCCCGATCGCAGCGTCCCCTTCCGCTTCCGCTATGGCTGTCCAGGGGATGGTTGCGAGGCGGCCGGGGAGTGCTGCCACTGGGGATCCCCCTACCGCGCGCTCCCTCCCTCAGCCTCTGCGGCTGGCCCGCTCGGCGGGCGGGGAGGGGGGGCCTCCGGGTAACGGGGGGGATCCTCTTGCCGGCCTGTTATTGATTTATTTGTGTTGCCGGCCTGTTATTGGTTTATTTGTTTGGGGATCCCCCGTGCCACGTGGCTCTCCCTCCATCAACCTTGGTAGCTGGCCCGCTCGGCGGGCGGGGAGGGGGGGCCTCCGGGGAACGGGGGGATCCTCTTGCCGGCTTGTTATTTATTTATTTGTTTGGGGATCCCCCGTGCCACGTGGCTCTCCCTCCATCAGCCTTGGTAGCTGGCCCGCTCGGCGGGCGGGGAGGGGGGGCCTCCGGGGAACGGGGGGGATCCTCTTGCCGGCTTGTTATTTATTTATTTGTTTGGGGATCCCCCGTGCCACGTGGCTCTCCCTCCATCAGCCTTGGTAGCTGGCCCGCTCGGCGGGCGGGGAGGGGGGGCCTCCGGGGAACGGGGGGGGATCCCATTGCCGGCATATTATTGACTTATTTGTTTGGGGATTCCCTGGCCACGTGGCTCTCCCTCCATCAGCCTTGGTAGCTGGCCCGCTCGGCGGGCGGGGAGGGGGGGGGGCAGAGGGAGGAGGAGAGGCACAGCGCGACAAACCCCACGGTTTGGACGGGGTGACATAGTGTATATAGTGGGTATACTGCACTCGTAGTTGCGTTCTGTACGATAGGGTGTGTGTAGGTGCTGCACTCGCCGTTACAATGTGCGGTAACTGGGTTACACGGTGTGCATTGTGTACATACCGCATTCAAGGTTACGTGCTGTATGTGGATTATAAAGCGTATATATGCTGCATTTAAGTGTTGTAATGTGCTGTAATTGGGTTACATGGCGTGCAAAGCGTATATGTCGCATTCAAGGTTAAGGGCTGTATGGGGATTATAAGGTGTATATATTCTGCATTCAGTGTTGTAATGTGCAGTAATGGGGTTACATGGCGTGCATAGTGTATATACCACATTTAGGGTTAAGTGCTGTGCGGGGATTATGTAACGTATATATGCTGCATTCAGTGTTATAATGTGCTGTAATGGGGTTACATGGCGTACATAGGGTATATAGTGCATTCAGGTTAAGTGCGGTATGTGGAGTATAAAGTGTGCATATGCGGCATTCATGGTTATAAGGTGTTGTAATCGAGGTGCATGGTTTATATAGAGTATATATTGCATTCACGGTTACGTGCGGCATGTGGAGCATAAGGTGGATTCATGCGGCATTCAGCGTAGTAATGTGCGGTAATGGGATTACATGGCGTACATAGTGTATATACTGCATTCAGGGTAGGTGCTGCGTGTGGATTAAAAAGTGTATATATGCTGCATTCAGTGTTATAAGGTCGTTTATAGAGTATATACGGCATTCACGGTTACGGCGGTATTTGGATTATAAAGTGTATATATGCTGCGGTATTTGGATGATAAGGTGGGTGTATAGATGCTGCATTCAGTGTTATAACGTGCTTTAAGCGGGTTACATGGCGGGTATAGCGATTATACTGCATTCAAGGGTACGCGCCGTATTTGATTATAACGGATATATATGCTGCAGTCAGGATTATAATGTGCGGTATTTGGGTGACAGGGGTGTATACGGTACCGCAGGCGTGGTGGCGTGCCGTATTTGGATTATATGGCATACACTGTGATCACGGTTACGTGCTGGGTTCTGAATATAATGTGTATAGACCACATGCGCGGTTACATGATGGGCTTGGATTATATGGCGTATATGCTGCATGCCGGGCTTCGCGCCATTGCGTGGAGCATAGGGGTGCGTATATACTGCCTTTGCGGGTCAGGTGCTGTATGGGTTCAGCGTTACATGCTACATTCAGGACGACGTGGGGTATA
Organism: Ascaphus truei; assembly: GCF_040206685.1. Taxonomy (NCBI): domain Eukaryota; kingdom Metazoa; phylum Chordata; class Amphibia; order Anura; family Ascaphidae; genus Ascaphus; species Ascaphus truei. The sequence goes on along the minus strand of NC_134484.1, from coordinate 457,721,205 downwards.
CGGTGCGTTATGCTGCAGGCAGAGGTATGACGCTTGTAGGGGGTTAATCTCACTTCCCGTTCAGCGCAGGCCCTGGTAGGGCATGGGTAATCCCTCTTCCTGTTCAGCACTTGGCGCCCGCTATGGTATGGGTAACCCCACTTCCTGGTCAGCACATGGCCCTGCTATGGACGGGTAACCCCCGCCCCCCACTCCCTGGTCAGTACAGGGCCGCATGCCCCTGGTTGGGCGTGGGTAATCCCACTTCCTGTTCATCACAGGGCCAGGGAGGGTGTGGGTAACCCCACTTTATTTTGCATGCGATAAAGGGGCGGTTGCAAATAGCAGGCCTAACGCCCCTTCTTCGGTTAGCAGGAGGTCCCACGTATCGATGATAACATATCAATTCATGTTTCTTTCAGTCAGTTTCGGTACCTCGTGCGAGTAGCAATTCAGTTTTCATCCGGACCGGTTCCGCCTCCGTCGACTCTCGATACTTCCCATACTCACAGAAAACCCAGTAGACGGAACACATAGTTAAATCACGCAAATTGAAATCACACGCCCACGACACTTAGCACATCAAGCAGAATGTCCTTTGTAGACAAAATCATACAACTGCAGGCTGACGTGCGAAGCAAGGAAGAAGGCTGGTTCCAGAGGCAGCTGTTGATGCTCATGCACGGAGCGGGTGATGGCCAAGGCCATGCGAGCGGACAAGGCCATATGAGCGGACAAGGTCAAATGAGCGGACAAGGTCAGGCTGGCGGGCAGGAGTTGTGGAGCGGACAAGGTCAACACGGTCCCGCATGCGAGGACGCGTGGCCCTCATCAAGTGATGAGGGCGCCCCCAGCCAGGTGGTGCGCCATACGGCAGGACAAGGAAACGGAAGGGACACGCCGCAATGGCAGGGCGTAAGTCCGCAAGCAGGGCGGCGACCCAGGTCATCGGTGCCAGGGGGCATGTCAACACGGAGGTTTAGGAGACCATCGCCGGTCACGGACAAGCCAGCAGGCAGGTGTCCCCATTCTCTCATTTCAGGCACCAGGGAACCAGCGGCCGGCACAGGGTCGGCTCAGCAGCAGGCGGCTGAGGCGCGGGCACCATCACCATGCAGGGTGGGAGATGGGGCGCCGACAGCACGTGGTCACAAGGGGAGACTCGATAACAGAGACCGGGAGGAAGAAGCAGCCAGCGCGGTTCCCGATAGGCGGCCAACAACGCCACCCGGGTCAACCCTCAGCCTGGCGAAAAAGCGGTCAAAAAAAGGTAAACGGCCAGCGAAAACTGACAAAGGGGTAGCCAGCGGGAGTCCCCCACACAAGAGACTAGCGGTTTGCACTCCCCCTCAAGCGATAGTGTGCGAGTCTCCCCGGGGTACTGGTGCGCAGCTCATGGAGGCAGCGTTGTTGGGCATAAGGCAAGCCCTATCCCCGCTAGTGGCGCACCTTGACGCTGGGCCAGAGGTGTCAACGAGCGCAGGGGGTCACATTGGGGTGACGACACCCGCACCGGCAGAGTCACCAGCGGTAGTGACACCAGCGATAAGCGCAGTGCCGGTTCTAGCAACGCTAATCGCACCAGCAGCGGCGATAGCTCCAGCTATAGCGGCAGTCGTAGCGCCAGCATTGGGGGCGGCGCCAGCGGTAGCGACACCTATAGTTCCAGCAGCGGCAATGGCCGCAGTTCCCCCGCAACCGGTTAACAACACACCGCTAGGGGCCGGTGGGCAGGTTGGGCCAGTGGAATCACCAGCCCCCACGCTCACCCTCCCTCAGGCGGCACCCGCCTCAGAGGAGCTAGCCAAGCTAGCCAAGGATGAGAGGATGCCCGATGCGGCATATAAGGTCTCTTGTATATCTAGACCTAGCTCAGTGGGCTTGCACTTGCTAAAAGAGGTAAAGGACAAGATATGGGCCGGGGAGTACGTAGATATATTATCTTTACTACCAGGCTACAGGGAGGCGTTGGCCGCATCCTCAAAGACGGGGGAAGCGAAGAAGGTGGATGTGGAAAAGAGGCTTTTCCCGCACACCTTTCGCAATTGGTCGAAGGCATTTGTTATCCTGGCTGGAGTAATTGGGGAGAAGGATCCCCAGGCGTGCGCATCGCTCTTTACGTATCACGACATGATCGAGGAAGCACACCACACGTACGGGGGAACGGGTTGGTGGACATATGACCAGTGCTTAAGGCAATCAATGAAGGCCCAGGAGGAGGTGATACCATGGAACGTCAAGGACGTCAACCTGTACCTGCAGTTTGTGTCCGGGGGCGGGGCAGATTCCTTTCGAGGGAGCGGCACCGGAGGTAGGGGGACATGGCGGAATAACGCGCCAGGGACTAGCCAGTCGCTGCGCACCAACTCGGGCTTCTGTTGGCCGTTTAACCAGTCCAACTGCACGTACGACAACTGCCGTTTCCAACACATCTGCTCCTTTTGCGGCGGCCGCCACGCCCAGGCAAAGTGTTTTAAGAAGGGCGGTCGCAGGGGGAGGGGCGCAGGGCGGAAATTTGAACGCGAGGGCAGCGACACCAATAATCGTCGCCAATTTAGCACCGTGGCTAGCAAGGTATCCCAATAGGGAAGCGGCCCAGCTACTCTTAGCTGGGTTTAAGGAGGGGTTTAGGATCCCGTTTGAATATCAAGCGGGATCAGGGTTTAGCCGGAACTTGAAATCGGTCAGGACACACGGTGACGTAGCTAGGAAAAAGGTCTGGAAGGAAGTCGAATTGGGGAGGATGGCTGGCCCCTTCGAGTCCCCTCCCTTGCCTAATCTCAGGATTTCCCCATTGGGAGTGGTCCCCAAGAAAGAGGCCGGGGAGTATAGGTTGATACAACACCTATCCTACCCCGAGGGGTCGTCGGTAAACGACGGCATTGACAGGGAGTTGTGTTCGGTGTCTTACGCGAACTTCGATCAAGCCGCAGTGCTGGTGGAAAGGATGGGAGAAGGGGCTCTATTGTCAAAAGCTGACATCAAATCGGCCTTCAGACTCTTGCCAGTCCACCCCGAGTGCTTTCATTTGCTAGGTTGCATGCTCGAAGGTCAGTACTACATAGACTTATGCTTACCGATGGGATGTGCGCTTTCTTGTTTTTATTTTGAGACATTTAGCACCTTCCTAGAATGGGTGGCCCGGAAGAGGGTGCAGGCAGCGGGGATCATGCACTACTTGGACGACTTCCTTTTTGTGGGCCCCAGGGGTTCGGACTTATGCGCTAGGTGGCTGTTCGAATTTTCAGCCCTGGCGCGCGAGTTCGGGGTTCCTTTGGCCGACGAGAAGACAGTGCGGCCAACAACCACTCTTACCTTTTTGGGTATAGAAATTGACTCTGAGGCGATGGAGTACAGGCTCCCTCCGGAGAAGCTGGTCGCCCTAAGCAGGCTTCTCCGCGAGTTCATAGCTCTCAAGAAAACATCTTTGAGGCACTTCCAGGCGCTGCTAGGCCACTTAGTATTTGCGGCGCGCGTAATGCCGGCCGGGAGGGTTTTCACCAGGCGCCTCTCTGCAGCAACGGTCGGGGCGAGACGACCCAACCACTTCATCCGCATCACCGCCGAAATCCGAAAGGACTTGACGGTGTGGCTGCGTTTTTTAAGGGACTATAACGGCAGAACCTTGTGGCGAGGTCCCCCATCTAACAACACAGAGTTGCAGCTGTTTACAGACGCCTCAGGGTCAGTCGGTTTTGGGGCCTACTTCGGTGGGGCATGGTGCGCGGAGCGGTGGCCTCCCCACTGGCGGGGGACGCCGCTAATCAAGAACTTGGCGTTCCTGGAACTATTTCCCTTGCTCGTCGCAGTGCGCCTGTGGGGTCACTTATTCGCGACAAATGACAGCAGAAGGCCAGTAACACCAGCGATATTAGAAGGTTTAATGCAGGCCACAGACAGAGTGTGCCTATCGGGGTTCGAGGCAAAACTTTTCCGGCTGGCGTTTGCATTGGCTTTCTTCACAGCGTTGCGAGCCGGGGAGCTGGTGTGCGCGTCGCGCAAGGGCGAGGGAGGGATGCAGTTTGAGGACATAGTCTTAGGGGAAGGGTGGGTCAAACTACACTTAAGAAGGTCAAAAACAGACCAGCGGGGAAGGGGAGCGTGGATATCTTTGCTAGGGCTACCAGGGACCAAATTTTGCCCAGTGAGCACGCTCAGGGAATACTTGGCATGCAGGCCAGACGGGAAGGGTCCCCTGCTCCTTCACGCGGACGGGGTACCGGTATCTAGATTCCAGTACCTGCGGGTTTTCCGCATGTGCCTAAAACACCAGGGCCTCGACGAGGCACAATTCGGGACGCATTCGTTCCGGATTGGGGCGGCAACGGAGGCATCACGCGCAGGGCTGTCAATAGCTGCGATACAAAAGATAGGGCGATGGAAGTCTAACAGATACCGGTCCTATATCAGGCCCGCATTATCTGGCGTATAGCGTGCTAGGGTAAACCCCCCCCCCATCCTCTTTATGCCTTCACAGACGCCGTACCCACTTGGATAATCGGGGACTCGCTTATACACTGGGCAGAGAAGCGGGCTGTCAAACGCCCATGCGGGGCTAACCTCGGGTTGCGAACGGAGGAGGCAAATGTGGTATGGGGGGGAGGCAGGGGGCTGCCGTGGGCTCAGTTGCTCCCGCGGCTAATGGTGACGGGTAGGGATAGGAGGGCGCCGCAGATCTTGCTCCTCCACGTCGGGGGCAACGACCTGGCCGCTCGACGCTACTTCGAGCTGGTCAACTCAATAAAACACGACCTGGCCCTCATACTCGCCAATTGGCCAGGTGTACAGATAGTCTGGTCGGACATATTGTGCAGGGGAATGTGGAGGGGCGCAAGGGCTCCGGGCGCCATCGACCGAGCGCGGGTCAAACTGAACAAGATGGTGGGAAAGTTTGTGACACAGTGTGGGGGATGGCAGATCACCCATCCCGAGTTCGACTACAAGTCAACCGGTCTGTTCCGGGCCGACGGCACACACTTATCCGAGATAGGGGCGGACTTGTTCAATAACGATTTGCAGGAGGGGCTGGAGAGGGTCCTTGCGGGGTTGGCGGCACGGTCTAATTTAAGGAGGGTTAAATAGAGCCGTGTGTGGCGGCAGTTCGGGGGTAAGTGCTTGTCCTTGCCAGATGGGCTCGGGGCGGGCGTCGCCCGGGGGTAGGAGCGATTGGGCGGGGTCAAGCTAACGTGACACCCGGGAACCCACTCGCGACAACGGCCGGCTCTTTAGGGGTCGGCCGGGTACGGGGGCAGCAGGCCAAAGCCTGGCTGACCCCCTGACCCCACTCTGGCTTGGACTAGCGCTTACTCCAGTATTATGATTGTTAATAAACAAAGCCGCGGCCTTTTATACCTCCAAACTGAGTCTGTCATTACTCGTCTGTTATACGTGGGTACCGGTTTCCAAGTGGGAGGGGGAGGGGGTCCCTCGCAGCCTCCCTGGTCAAGCAATCCCTCCAGCCAATTAGGCGAGGGAAGCCCATGACCAGGGGGCAAGCCCCCCCTCCCCATCTCCTCGCTGGGACCTCTGGGCCGTCGTCGTGGCCCCCCCCCCCCCTCTGGGGGAGGGGGCAGGCCCAGGGCATTACAAAAGAAGCAGCCGGGAGCTGAATCTTCCATTCTGCTCCCGGTCTGCTACGAAGTTCCCACCCACCCACCCCATTAGCAAGAAAGTCGGGGGCAGACGCTTGCCCCCGGCCACTCTGTGGAGTAGTTACAATTCCCCTTGGTTGATAAGCTGTCTGTACTACCTGTAAGCTGTAACATGTACCATCATATTTTACAGGGCAGAGTCCGAGGACCTCCCGAAAAACAAAGGACTGAAGTTCCTTCAGGAGGCTCCAGTTGGTCGTTTTGCCACTGTCGCGGCGGCAGTTCGGGGGTAAGTGCTTGTCCTTGCCAGATGGGCTCGGGGCGGGCGTCGCCCGGGGGTAGGAGCGATTGGGCGGGGTCAAGCTAACGTGACACCCGGGAACCCACTCGCGACAACGGCCGGCTCTTTAGGGGTCGGCCGGGTACGGGGGCAGCAGGCCAAAGCCTGGCTGACCCCCTGACCCCACTCTGGCTTGGACTAGCGCTTACTCCAGTATTATGATTGTTAATAAACAAAGCTGCGGCCTTTTATACCTCCAAACTGAGTCTGTCATTACTCGTCTGTTATACGTGGGTACCGGTTTCCAAGTGGGAGGGGGAGGGGGTCCCTCGCAGCCTCCCTGGTCATGAAAAGCAGGTGTGGTAAGTTCTGATACTGTTGGGCCTGACAATACACCATTCCTCACAAGATGCCTTAGAACCGGCTTTGTCAGAATAGGTCTTCTGGAAATCCTTTAGGAGGTGTGGGGGTGTGAGTCATTTAAATACAATTTCTTTATATGCAAGTCAACATCGAGGCACAACATCTTGGGAGATAAGCCCTTTTACTTTTTGATATATACATTGTGGTGATATTTGTTCAGTGACTATTCCTGTCCCAACGTTATCATATTGCTTTATTATTAGGCATAGGGAGAATGCCTGAGGAATAAATTGGTCACATCTTTAACAATCATTGCCGTGGTTTTCCCTATGGGGCGGTATGCCACTAATTGTTTTTGTATCTATTTTCCTAATTACACATTCATTTGAGTAAAAAAAACATTGTCAACCATTCAATTCTTTGGCAACTGCGCTAATGCCAGTTATTCACTCGAATGTATCTTAATCTTGATATTGTAGTAATTATGAATTAAAGCAGCACGTACCTTGATAAGGGAAAATATACTTTTTTTCCCAAATATTTTTTACTTTAGGAAACAACAAATAATTCAATGTCTTAATGAAAAAAATGGCATTTTCTTGACGAGCAAGTAATTGACAATCATATCCTTACCCCTGTCTCTGCAGAGCAGACAGATTCAAAATCAATATCTTGATACAGATGCAGCGGCAGTTATCCGAAAATTTACCTTTTTTCTGGCAACGGAGGACATGAACCTGCAGTATGCTGATGAGGATGCCCTTCACAATGGCAGGGGTAAGTAGAATGGTTTTATTTACTTTATTTATGCTGCATGGCTAATGTTGTGTTTAATAATGGGCAAATAATCTATTATCCATATCTGGATAATAGTTATTTTGCCCATTACTGTATGTATTTGGTGGTGGTGGTGGGGAAGGGGGTGTATTGATTGAAATGTAGGCCATGTTTATTTTTTTCAATACAGGAATGGTACCGCAGGCCTGCAGGGACCCACGGGGACCACCCGAGGACCCCTGGATGCCCACGGGGACCACCTGTGGACCAACAGGGACACCTGTGGGGAAGAACCGGGGGCCCCACAGCTGTGGGGGCCCTGGGGACCAACAGGGACCACCCAAGGGCACCCACGACACCTGTGGGAACCACCTGAGGCCCCCCACACCCCCATGGGAACCAATCAAGGGTTCCCAGACGCCCATGAGAATGACCTGTGGAACCCGTTGGGGCCAGCGGGTACCACCTGAAGGGCACAGAGCCTAGCAGGGACCACCCAGAGGCCCCCAGACACCAGTGGGTACCCCCCAGGGTGCAATGTGGGGCCTGCAGACACCCGTGGGGGCCACCCGGGGACCCCCGTCGGCCTGTGGTATTAATCCTGTGTTAAAAATAAATATTGGTTTTACAGTATGTAGGGCATAGGGTGGGTATTGGTGCTTACTAGATATTTTGTTTTAAACATTACAGTAATGTAGCATGGGGTCTCCGGAGCTGAACCGCATTGATTTCAAGTCCAGGGACCCCCTGCTTCCCGTGATACAGGCCCCGTTATGGGGTGCCGGTATCTCCTACGCATAGAAATGTATCATGTCACGTGATGGGGACATTTCCATGCATAGGAGATACCGGCACCCCATAACGGGGCCTATATCTCGGGAAGCAGGGGGTCCCGGACTTGAAATCAAAGCGTTTCAGCTCCGGAGACCCCCTGCTACATTACTGTATTGTTTAAAATTAAATAAAACCCCCGTGATCGCCTGAGAGGCGCGCAGTTAAAATCACTGATTCAGCCTATCTCTTTCTGCGTGTTTATTACAGACAGGCAGGCCCTGGTAGGACTCACACAGCAGGGACCCCTGCTGTGTTACTCCGATGGCCACTATAGTCTGCCCCGCCAAAACTAGTGAGGAGCGCAGGGAAATCTCAAAATCCATTTCGCGATTTGTTCGAATAACGGCCGCTGCATCTGTAACATCCTGTGCAAATACTTTTCAACGCCTAACCATAAAAAGCGAAACTCTAAAGGTGATAACTAAATTATAGTAGAATTGTTATTTTGTATCCTGGTGCAATCTGTGCAATATGCTGATATATTGTCACCCATAACAGAAATACTGTTGTAGAAGGGTAAAGAAAATGTGTATCTTAGACAGGAATCTACAAGGTTGTGACGACTATTGAGATCCCCCAAACAGCTGGAACATAAAAGAAAAAAAAAACCTCTAAATTTGAAATTGTATTACAATATTTCATCAGTTTTGTAGCCGAGAGATAAATAGCCTTCATAGGACACATTTTGGTTTATACTTAATATAAAACATACCAGCTACTGTAGGTATCGCTTACCAAGCTCTGATAAACTGATATCGGAGATAGATTTTTGCTAACTGCAATTGACTTGAATGGCAATTCATGTTGATTGAGCTCCAATACCCATTATCAGAGATTTACGAGTCCCCCTTAGAAATAAAGAAATAGATATGGATGTGTACCTTTAAGGATCAGTGGGTCCTTGCTGTAATTATTGGCAGGGGCCAACAATGTTTTGAAGTTTTCTGTTCTATAAATAGAAGAAGTCTTAAACAGCTGGAAGTGGGACTTTTTTTATTATGTGTCTATGTATTATGTTAAACTTCAGCATGTTAGTAGCATTCTAATTTTCCAGGAGGCCCCGAATATGAACTGTAGCTTCCAGCACAAAAGTCAGGACCATGTCAGAAACACTTTTGGATATAGTTAGGTGACTGGAACAACTGTAGTAATTCAACCTTGGAACTGCACTAACGAAGTTCCAACAAAAAGAATAAATATGCATATGTAAATTGGATCATAACTTGTTATTAATACTCCAGGAGAATATGCACATAAATGTGGTCACTTCATATTAGTCTTCAACATAAATACAAGAAATGACTAGGAGTTCTACATCTTGGTTCAATATTTAGTTGATGTTGGAATATCATCGTACTTTGTCTAAGATTCCAACATTGAATCATAAGGTTCCCAGTGGAATTAGGCGAGCGAGCGGTGTGCTGCATGTCACCTACAGTTTATTTGGTAACTCATCAGGGGGTATAAAATCAGTGCACATATGATTTTAGAATTAAAATCCTATTACGTGACATCAAGATATGGCCCCTGGAGACCCTGGAACCACATCATGATCTTGAGAATCTAGACTCACAGAGTCCCATCTGGTTTTAACATTTCAATACAAATTATTTCCACCTGTTCTGGGCAGGTCTACGTTGGCACTGTGCTGACTGCTCATATTACGGATACTATAAATTATTGCAAATCACCACAGGGGTTTATGCATGTGTGGAATATTTTGCAACCCTCCATGTGCCAAAGAGGTAGGTGGAACTTTGGTAAGGTCGAATGGCTGGCGAGGTGCATAAAACTCTAGTTAACATGATACTATGGATCTATGGAACAGTTTAATTTCCTGTGCAACCTGTCAAAGCATGAATAGAATCAGCCAGACTGCCAGCCAGCACTCTTTCTTTATTACTTTTATTGTGTATTTTAAAACTAGGCAACTGTAGTGCTCATAAGAAAAGCCACAACGCGGTGTATTGAACAAAATAAGAATATTTGCACCTCTAAACTAACTCAAAATGAATGCATGCATTGTACAATATCTATTAATTACACAAAACAGCCATAAGTGCCTAACATATTGTTTATTGATATGTGATTTTAATTATCAAATTAGAAAAAAAATGCTGTATATACAGATGTGACTCATACCGCAAAGTTATGCTTTAATCAGAAATGGCATATCTTGATATATTGTGTCAGGATTACCACTGAATCCTATGCAAAACGTGTAATACTCTGAACTCTATTGTAAATATAGTATGACATCCATGGCAGGATTGGCAGCACATACAGTACACCATGGGAAGACACTCCTTTACCCACATGGTACGCAGACTTTAGTTAAATAAAAAATCCATACTTCTGCACTGTAAACTAAATCCCAAAAATAACCAAAAAATATTTACATTTGGAGGGATATATATTTTGGCATGGAAAACTACTGTATATTGAAACACAATTAAGGTAAGGACATTTTCGGTGTCCTGGGGAGCCTTCCCATGATAGCAGATATGCTATTAGACGTAATGTAGCAATAATAGACAGGTCCCTACTCCAAAAACAACAGACTATGTCAATACATTCACTCTATATTATTTTTAAAAAAAGTAGTCAAGCTGTCGCTCTCCAAATCTTTTCAATAAAGACCCATGCTTTCTCAGCCCATGAGGTTGCCATTGTTCTCCGGTAATAAGCTTTAATGAACGCTGTTGGATTCTTGCCAGTCACTTGATATGCCTTCTAAATGCAGCTTGACACCCATAGAGCCAAAATACTTTTGATTTTCCGGTATCATTCTTCACACCCCCATACAGAACAAAGAGCTTCTCCGGCTTTCTACAATTTTTGGTACAATGTAGGTAGAATCGAAATGGGTGACTGCTTTGTCTATTCTATGCATCCATCCAGTTGTCATACAGTATTCTCTAGTCTGCAGTACCTATACTTGTCCACCGGGATTGCTGCTGCTAAACTAGGAACATTCCAGACCCTGATACTTTACACCTCTGCACCTGTGCTCTACCTCTCAGACTGCCTATATAAACCTCCCTTTCTTGTTCCTCCCTGGCCTGTTTATACGGGTTCCTCAGCTCTTGCTGGTTCCTGTGTTTACTGCTGTGCTAGCTATTGCTATTGTCCTGTTCCAGTCTCCTCGTTGCCGACCTCTGATTGTTACCTGACTACGCTATCTGCTGATTGCCTCTGACCCCTGCTTGTTTCCTGACTACGCTATCTGCCGCCTGCCTCTGACCTTTGCTTGTGACCCCTACCAAGCTCCCTGCTGTTCCTGCCACTGGGATCCACTTCAGCCGAAGTCCAATCCTTGACACCAGTCGATAGTGTGGTCAAATCCCACAGTTCTAATGTGAACACTGAATACTGTACCTGTACATACAGTATTACTGACGAAAAAAAGTCACTTTGCAATGTTTTGCGGTTACTGTGTTTTTATATGTCTCTACAGTATGTGCCCACTACAATTAAAATATAAAATAAAATATCTCTACAGTATTAAAAAGGTTGAAAATTATAATAGTTTTTAGACTTCAATTGACTTCTTCTGGCTGTCGATTTGACGGCTTAAATTCTGTAAAATAAGTGTGATATTACTTAATGCATCCTATTAAAAAACAAGAAAAAATAAATGCTTAAAGTACAGCTCTTTTAATCCAGGTCTTTTAATGTAGACGCATGCGTGGTCTATGGAACGCATATACAGGTCATTTGGGAATGACAATTTCTACTATATGTAAACTTGTGTAAACTTATATTTATTTTGATTTATACATGGGCTGAAAATTGGGTGGCAGCAACCAATTGTTGATGCAAGGGGTGTGCTAAACATAGATGTTCGAGTTGATCATGTAGTTGGGATGTAGGTTCATCTCGTTTTTGGAGTTGGTTAGTTCATACTGGTAATGGTATTGGGGCAGGTATTCGGGCGGAGGCAGGTACTCAGGTTGGAACAGGTACTTGGGTAGAGGCAGATTAGAGAGATGGGTTTGGGAAGGTCTTTTATTCAATCTCTCTCCTTCGAAATTTGCCATCAAAGAACATACCCATCCATGATGCGTGCAGTGCCCAGCAACCGTCCTTCTTGCTGGTCACGGTGTTCTAATAAAGCAACTATTAACGCGCAAGTTGTGTTGAATAGAATTCTTTCAGTCTTTCTGGCTTGGTGTTTTTTAATGGGTATTTGTCAGTGATATACTGAGAGATCTCAGACAGAGACGCACTGTTATCTGTCCCAACTTGAATTGCACAGATCATCCATCTGCACAGCCCGTGAACGACGGCAGCAGATTCGCCAGGGATATGGCAATGATTTCTCAATCCGTAATGGCAGATTCGGTAAACAGCAGTCAGTGGGGGGGGGGATAAATCAAAGATTCAGCAGTATGATCAGCATGACCACCCAACGCGTTTCAGAAGCACTGCTTCCTTCCTACCCCTGAGGAAGGAAGCAGTGCTTCTGAAACGCGTAGGGTGGTCACGCTGATCATACTGCTGAATCTTTGATTTATCCCCCCCCCCCCCACTGACTGCTGTTTACTGAATCTGCCATTACGGATTGAGAAATCATTGCCATATCCCTGGCGAATCTGCTGCCGTCGTTCACGGGCTGGCCACACACTCTGAGTAGTGTACTGAGAAGGGCGTTCCGCCCACACATCAGCCAGTGTGTGCAACTTTTCACAAACAGAGGAACAACGTGTCCAGCTGCATCTAGCCACTGAGGAGAGGGGATACTCTCAAATAAATCCATTGCCTGCCCTTATCATCCATCTGCACTTACTACCTCATTTGGAGACACCTTGAGATCTGCACATCTACCAGGCTCGGCTGTTTATATCCTTTTCACATATAATTATATGTTAGGCGCCATATGATACGTATTTCCTTTCCATCTAGTCATTTCTGACCAGGGGGTCAGAATTGTATCAGCGGCAGCCACATATATATTTCTACTATATATATATATATATAAGGATATATAAGGTTTAGTTGTTGTTAGTCACATATGTGTAAATATTTATGTTATATGTTGAATAGTCACCATATTTCTATCACAGTCTAGTTAGCGCTACAAATCTTGTTTTTTGCATTCAGAATATCATACTGTAGGTCAAGATATTCTGTGTGCCACCTGCCAGGCACACGCTGAATTGCAATAACAGTCTGACTCTGCGCTGGAAGCTGCCATCTCATGGTGGCCTTTCTTTTTCCCACACTCCACGCCCTGATGGCAGGGGTGGAGGCATGGGGCTCCTCCTCTCCTCTCTCTGCCATTACCAAATCCTTCCTATTCCTCCCTCCCTTGCTTTTCCTTACTTTGAGGCTCACACTGTCCAGATCTTCTCTCGAGCTCCTCCACGTCCGAAGGCCCCGGAAGTGACACAACCCACCACCGGAAGTGACGTGAAGTTCACCGGGAGCCCAGTAGACCGAGAGACTTGAATCGGAGCAGTGGAGATATCGACTGGCAACTCATCTTTAGTTTTTATGTGACTATGCTATCTTTGATTAATGTAAGTGTGATATCTTATTCAATACACACCTGAATTCTATAAGTTTTGCACTATTGTGGTATTTTCTGTTTCACTGAGGATACACCACAAGGCGATCACTATCATCAAACGACTAGAGAAGGTAATACCTGAATATCCTGAGCCACGTGCTATGTGGGAAGTGCCATTTTCTATCTGAGAAATTGTGAGTTCCCATTTGGCTGAATCCTAGAATTAAGAAAACTTGTGAAGCTGATTACACTATGTAGTTTTTATTTGTTTTTCATATATGGTGATATCTGCACTCCCCAAAGCTTTGAATATAACTACACAGAAGAAAACCAGGACCTTTCTTCAGAAGGTTGAGCTGCGACCTATTACCAATTTTTTGCACTTGCATGTTCACTTATTTATATTTAATTTCAGCACCTTACTATACACTTGTTAGTGTTCTAATATTGTTCACTATTTTGTGCACATCTAATTACTCTGTATAGGAGCGCCTTAGAACCACTTTTCGTTACTTTCTAACTATCGACGTGTCTGCTTTCTGCATTTTGCCTCTAAACTCATTGAACGTCTTGTATTCTCTCGCTTGCTCCACTTTCTCAATACCTATTCTCTCCTAGACCCTCTACAATCTGGCTTCCGCACTGCTCACTCCACTGAAACAGCCCTCACTAAAATAACGAATGACCTCCATGCTGCCAAATACAGAGTTTATTAAACTATGCTCATATTACTGGACCTCTCTGCAGCATTTGACACCGTGGACCACCCTCTTCTCCTTCACATTCTCCATACTCTTGGTATTCGGAACAAAGCTCTATCCTGGATCTCCTCTTACTTCTCCCTTCGAACTTTCAGTGTCTCTTCTACTAACACCTCTTCCTCCTCTAACGATCTCTCTGTGGGGGTACCCCAGGGCTACCGCATATTTAAGTGGATGTTCAATATATGCATATGTGCATATACAATATATATACAGTATATATACAGTATATATATATATATATATATATATATATATATATATATAATTCTTCTATCAACTTAACCCCCATTGCCACAGAACTTAAATCTAATTAACAACTGCTTGGTACGTCTGACTAGAATAGGCAGTATAGAATAGGAACAGGCCCTTAATTATTAGTCAAGTGAATGTGTTTAGAGTATTTAAGTCAGTCTATCTTGGCTGGGTAACATCTTTAGTATCACATATACAGTGTCTGTGGGGTTAATACTGGAGTTAGAAGTGGAGGTGAAGAATACATGAAGATCTGGACTCTATGCCTGTGCTCATACACTGCACCATTATTTATACAGATGTAGCCAGCTGTTATCCAGGGTTTTCCTGACCCGAGCCTGTCACTTACGTGAGATGTCCCAAGAAATTCACGTGAGTTATTCGCGATTTACCCTGAGTGAAGTGAGACCTGAAGACGGACAGAAATTCGATATGTGGCGTTATATGCAATGCCAGCCAGAATCTGAAGCCGGTGATCGCGAGTTATTGTGTCCCCTCACGTCGTAAAACGTGTTTAAACAATGAACAATTAAACCAGTCAACACTACAGTACTGTACATACAGTAAACTGTATATAGTACTGTATATACAGTAAACTGTATACAGTACTGTACATGCTGACAAAGGCTACTGTCGTTTGAGTGACATTCACTGTACTGTATGTTACATGTTGACAAGGGCTATAAAACATTAGTACTTTATTTCCAGTACTAATGTAAGTGTATTAAATGTACTGCTCAAGAGCAATGAAACCAGACAACACTTTATAACACAAAACGTATTTTCTATTAGATGAAAACGTACATACTGCAATCTGTGTGTATATAGTACAATCGTATAAAGATATATATTCAGTACTGAAGTTTGATTGTACACATACAGTACTATAGATTTTGTTTATTGAATTTTTTTTTGATGTTACGGTTCATGGATCCAGCTGTGCATATCCTCTGCCGTGTCTCCAAACGTGATGCCTAAAGCACTTGAAGCTAAGCATTTTAAACTACTGCGTACTGTATACTGTACACAATTAAACGTGCATATCCTCCGCCGTGTCTACAAACGTGATGCCTAAAGTACTTGAGAACAAAATGTTAGTTTTGTGAGGAGAGGATTTTAACACTGCATACAGGACTTTGCCGAAACGCATGCACAATATTAACCATCACCCATCATCCACCAAAGCATGGACTAATGTAGCCTTCGAAACAAGATACAAATTTATGTTTTATTGCATTGTGTGTGCTCCAAAGTTTTGGGGGATGTTACAGTTCATGGATGAAGCTGTGCATATCCTCTGCCATGTCTCCAAACGTGATGCCTAAAGTAAAGTACAGTACTTGAAGCGATGCTCTGTAGACTACTGTACTTTGCAGAGTGTATACACAATTTAATGGCATCCACAAACCACCAACCCCCATCGCAAGCTACAGTAGCCAAACTCACTCTCTCGTACCTGTAGCTGAGAGAACAACATTTTAGTTTTGCGAGGTGAAAACATAGTAAACAGACGAAAAACATCGTAAAACAATGAAACCAGTGAACAATTTATAAACAAAAATATTTTTTTATTATATGAAAAACAATCACAGTACATTTTTAGTAGATTATTGAAACAAGAGTTCGTCCACATAGACGTGGGTGT
The DNA here is from genome assembly GCF_040206685.1 of Ascaphus truei. Lineage (NCBI taxonomy): Eukaryota > Metazoa > Chordata > Amphibia > Anura > Ascaphidae > Ascaphus > Ascaphus truei. Next base: position 457,705,208 of record NC_134484.1, on the reverse strand, counting down.
GCCAGGGAAGATGCCTTTTATGCCTTAAAAAGGCATTAATGTTGTCTTTCACAGCTCGGAAATTAATTGGGGTCATAATATAATGCCTTTTTAGTTCGTCTATAATATTTCTGCGCAAATTCAAAGGCAGTGAATTAACTTGCCCCTATTGCCATCATAATTAACCACCTTAAACCACCGAAGATACAGCTCATAACTGACATGGTGTTTCATTATGAGAAGGGCTAGTATGGTAACTTTTCCTGCGCTTTTCTGAAAGTATTTTTCCCGTATGCTCTGCGGGAAGGTCTGTCAGCATTATGTCTGGGATCGTGTCCGGATAGAGTTGCATTTGAAGCTGTACTCTCCTGGGTGCTGCGGATCATGAAGCAGGTGTGCCTAATTCACTGGGCAAAGATTGTAAGGGCGCCGCATCTCCTACCTCCCGCGGTGACCCGTCCCTGCTCTGCACCGCCCTCACTTTCCGCCGCCGTGGCGCGCGGATCCCAGTCCCGCAGCACCTTTTCCTCCCGCTCGGCTGCACGCGCACCACCTGTAGGACGTGCGCACCGCCGAGGCAGACCTTCACGCGCGCCGACGTTCCTCAACTGCCTCCACACCGCTGTCCCACCTCTGGCAGGTGTCGCGCACGCACTCGCATGCATGGCCATTCCTGCTTCTCCTAAATACCTAGAGCCTCCCACACCTGCCCTACACCCAGCCTCAGCCTACCAGCGCTTTACTTACATCTGACCTCACTGCTGGAAGTTTCTCATTGGCTCTCAACAGGCCTAGGCTGATTGCTGAGCATAGTCAGTGTCATTCGTGCTTACTACAAGCTACCTCGCAGTCTGTTCTTGTCTTCCAGCATCTGACCTTAGTTTTGTACCCGGACTCGGGACTTCTGGCACCCTCGAACCTTGGCTCGCCCATCAGACTTCTACCTTCTCCTCTCCTCGACCCTGGCTTTGGACTTCGACTACTCTTGACCTCTCCAACCCTGATTCCGGCAACTACCTCTACGATCCTACACTCTCCTGACCCAGGCTATCCAAACTACTCTGCTTACCGGACCCGCCCTCGCGGCTGTAGGGCGGTGGTTTTCCTATATCCCCACCTCGGCCTCGCGGTCCAGTCCGGTTTGTGGTGAACACCCATGACATTCCCATGACAAAGATAGATGGTCTGTGGAGCTTCGCATTTGCACCTGTACACATCTGGGGGCAGCGGGTGTTTGTGGAAGAGTGTGCTTCTGTCAGTGGGTGAGGGTAGAGTGTCTGGTAGGATGCTTTCTTTCGGTGGTGTGCATTGTCGTGGTGGTGTGCAGGCCTATTCCGGTGAAAAAGAAAGTGCAGGAGGTGGATGGCGTTCCTCCCTGTCACTCTCCTGCTCCAGCATCAGACATACAGTGGGAGGGTGTTGCAGGGTAAATGCAACTACACACGCAGGTTCTTTGGATAAGGCTTATTTATTTAGCCTTAATTTATACAGCACACAAAACAAAAATAGCTTTTCATCAGCAAACAAAAGAAAAATTTATTTTTCTTCAGCAGACAAAACAGTTTCTCTTTATCAGACAGAGTAAAAATAAGGCAGCTACTCTTTTCTATGCAGGAGACAGACAGTTCATAAACCATGTACTTTGCTAACAGACCTTGTATCAAGCTGTTCTCTCCCCCGAGTTTCAGGGGATTTTCCTGTTTCAGATAGCATACAGTACAATAGACAGACCTTCTATCAGTAATCTCCTCTCTCCTGAACAGCCAGGCCCATGTGTCTACAGCCTGGGGTTTTAACACACCTTGATTAGGCAGCTGGGATCCAACTAATTGGAGGTTCCCAGCTGAAGTTAAATTAGTCACTGCTGCACTGCAGACTAAACATAGGTCTGCCAGGCATATAGCTGGTGGCTTTTATTTACCCTGTCACAGAGGGACAGAAACAAAATAATAGAGCCCAGCAATGTCATATTTAATGTAGCCCATGCTCCTCTTCATCACCTTCATTCTCTCCAAAAGTTGATCCAACTTTGCCTCCATTCTTTCCCTGTATTGCTGTGTTGTAGAAGACAAAAAAACAAGGCGCACAACGCACATAGTGAAGTACAATAAAAATAAAGGTTTACTTGTAAAAATAAATATATTCTGCGTACATCAATAAAGTAAAATATAAGCAGTTGGTAATTGGGTATACCACACCAGAACACAGCTCCAGACAGCACTCCTCACTCAATTGTAGGGTGCAGGGGATCTCTCCTCATCTGATGTGAAGCTGGTAGTTGTGGAAGCCGTCTCCCTCTCACTCAGGACAGGGCAGGTCTCAGTCTCATCTGCCGGATAGTCCTGGAGCAACTGTCCTCATCCGCGTGTAGCAGCCTCCGCTCACATCCGCATCCAAGCACGTTAGTCACGTTAGTCACGTGTGGCTACTTCTCCATGGAGCGCCCGATCGTGACGTCACAGTCTGGTCACGCTGTTCTAGCGAACCGCCTGCAAGGTCTCATTCAGTGCGGTGTAGCTAAGGATACACGCGGCTTCTTAGGAAGATGTTTTAAGCACAAAGTCTTGAGTGAAGCAGGGAAACACTATAAGGAGTGTTAGCACCAACAAGAGGGTAATAAAAACGAGCACTGACACCCTCCAACGCGTTTCGTAACTCGTGGTTACTTCTTCAGGGAATGTATGCAGATGGGGGGGGGGGGTTACACATATATATACACCCACTCATTAATCAATTAGATTTCATGGTGTCAAATTGCTGCTCAAAACATTAAAGGTGCAATGACTAGCTCATTTAAAAAACTGCAATACAATGATGTCAGTTGAAAAAACAAACAAAATATCTAGTACATTCTTTATACATATAACATTAAAATACAATTTATAAAAGAAGATATATAACCTAAAATCGAACAGTGAGTATCTGAAAGAGATAAAACAAGTTTAAAGACATGCATGATTCGTTGCAATTCAGAATATATAAACAGGAGCAGAAAATGTGATGAGGTGTCTGTCTGTTCCTTTCTCTCCTATCTGAATATGAACGATAGAAATTTGATTTTTACACATGTATCGAACCCACAGAGTATTAATTATTTAGATCTTCAATTAACAGTATTGGACAATGGGAATGTTTCAACTAAAGTGTATTTCAAAGAAATCGATGCTAATAACATTCTAATGGCTAATAGCAACCACAAAAAATCGTGGATTACGAACATTCCCAAGGGCCAATTTATTCGCGTCAAGCGAAACTGTAGTGGGGAACAAGATTTTGAGATACAATCAAAAGCATTGTTTGACAAATTTTTGGAGAGAGGGTACTCTAATGCTAGTTTAACTAGAGATCTAGATGCAGTCCGATCTATGGATAGACAGCTGATGCTAATCCCAAGAAATAAGGAATCTAATAGGGGACAAAGCAATGTGCTGGAAATACCTTTCATTACTACTTTTAACTCAATGAACAATAAAATTGAAAGCATAATAAGAAAACATTGGGAAATTTTAAGTTCCGATCCAGTACTAAATAATCATATATCTGATTTTCCTAAGTTTACCTACAGAAGGGCAAAAAATTTAAAAAATGCATTAGCACCCAGTGATGTGGGCTCTGCCCGCACAAAGCCAATTACAAAAACCTGGCTTGGGGACAAACCCCTAGGAAATTATCAATGTGGGAAGTGCTCTATTTGTAGGTACTTACATCCAGAGAGAAAAACCTTTAAATCCTTTACCACAAATGAAATCTTTGCTATTGACTCTTTTATAAATTGTAATACGACCCATGTGGTGTACATGATTAATTGTGAATGCGGCCTACAATATGTGGGTCGCACCAAAAGATGCCTTAAAATCAGAATACAGGAGCATGTTAGAAACATTAAAGCAGGTTATGAGAAACATAGTGTTTCTCGCCACTTTGCATCACATCATAACAAAGACCCGTCTAAATTAATGTTTAAAGGTATCAAAGTGGTCCCTAAGGCAAGGAGGGGAGGAGATAGAATTAAAAGTCTCTCACACCAAGAAACATTTTGGATTTATCAACTTAACTCCCTATCCCCGAAGGGGTTAAATGAAGATATTGATATCTGGTCTTTGTATTAGCTGTGTTTTTCTGCTCCTGTTTATATATTCTGAATTGCAACGAATCATGCATGTCTTTAAACTTGTTTTATCTCTTTCAGATACTCACTGTTCGATTTTAGGTTATATATCTTCTTTTATAAATTGTATTTTAATGTTATATGTATAAAGAATGTACTAGATATTTTGTTTGTTTTTTCAACTGACATCATTGTATTGCAGCTTTTTAAATGAGCTAGTCATTGCACCTTTAATGTTTTGAGCAGCAATTTGACACCATGAAATCTAATTGATTAATGAGTGGGTGTATATATATGTGTAACCCCCCCCCATCTGCATACATTCCCTGAAGAAGTAACCACGAGTTACGAAACGCGTTGGAGGGTGTCAGTGCTCGTTTTTATTACCCTCTTGTTGGTGCTAACACTCCTTATAGTGTTTCCCTGCTTCACTCAAGACTTTGTGCTTAAAACATCTTCCTAAGAAGCCGCGTGTATCCTTAGCTACACCGCACTGAATGAGACCTTGCAGGCGGTTCGCTAGAACAGCGTGACCAGACTGTGACGTCACGATCGGGCGCTCCATGGAGAAGTAGCCACACGTGACTAACGTGACTAACGTGCTTGGATGCGGATGTGAGCGGAGGCTGCTACACGCGGATGAGGACAGTTGCTCCAGGACTATCCGGCAGATGAGACTGAGACCTGCCCTGTCCTGAGTGAGAGGGAGACGGCTTCCACAACTACCAGCTTGACATCAGATGAGGAGAGATCCCCTGCACCCTACAATTGAGTGAGGAGTGCTGTCTGGAGCTGTGTTCTGGTGTGGTATACCCAATTACCAACTGCTTATATTTTACTTTATTGATGTACGCAGAATATATTTATTTTTACAAGTAAACCTTTATTTTTATTGTACTTCACTATGTGCGTTGTGCGCCTTGTTTTTTTGTCTTTTTCATAGCTCTAGGGGTGCTGGGACACCCCCAAGAAGGGCTGCAGGCGCATCACACGTGATTTATCCACATTCAAGGTTTAATCTTTCTGATTATATTATCACTGTGCACTGCATATTGTGTTTCACTAATTATTAGCTGCGCACCAATCACCTATTTGTTCATTGCTGTGTTGTGTTGCAATTTCTTCCGTAGTCACTTAAAGATTCCAGTATGAGACCTACGGAACTCAGGCTCACAAAAGGTGTAAGGGTGGAAACGGGTTCTCTCTGTAAGAGGCTGGGTGCATCAGTTCTCTGAGGGGCGTCTGCTTGTGTATCAGTGCGGCCGTGGACATCTGGTTCGGGTTCTGATGTAAGGGGGTCTTCTGCTTGTGCATCAGTGCGACAGGGGACGTCTGTTTCGGCTTCTGATGTCAGAGGGACGTCTGGCTGTGCATAGCTGGTGCTTGGGACATCTTGTTCATCTTTAGCTTGGGTAGACCCAGGTGTGTCTGGTTCTGAAATGTTCGCTTGAACCCATTCAATGTCCTTACAGTAGTTATGACGGTTCCAATTTTCTTCCTGCAATAGCCCGGTCCATGATGGTTTCCCTTGGAAACTTTTATTGCCTTTTATTTATTGACTCTATGCTTTCAGGGACAGCAGCAGTTAGACGCTTGTTGCGTGCGTAGAATTTGGACTGATCCATGTCAGGAGAGTAAGCACAAAAGAGTATCTGGGCAGAAAAAAGTTTTTTCAGAGACAGATCAGCCAGTGTGGAGACTGACTTTTTATGCACTGTATCCCCACCTCGATGGTACAGTACAGGTGTTAAAATAGGGTGTAAACATTCACGTTTCATGATAATTTATGTGCATACTGCACAGTACTGTACTTAACTGAACGTTCACTGTGCTTCGTTCCATATTCTTGCCTGGTTACATATCTTGTGCGTCGGCGTCACTCTTAGCTGTGTCAGATATCATGCCCATGCAAAGACTAAAGTTATAAAGAGGATTTGCTCAGTCACAAATGATTAAGTACTGTACTGTATAGACAGTATCATTTTTTTTAAATTGAATGAGAATATTATTGTTTCTGTTCCCTCTTTTCTACATTATCCCCTGTCCCTCCTTTCTAAATCATCCCCTCTTCCTCCTTTCTCCCTCATCCCCCTCCCTATTCACATTCACCTTCGTTGCACACTAGTAATAGTTCCCATTTTTGTACTGTATGATTGTAGGGTGGCAAAGCGGTTTGTGGATGAGATCAGCAATTCAAATGATGAACGGACTGCTTCCACAGTTAAAGAAGTTCTGCAGCAGGATCATAATCTGACAATGTCTGAGACCAGCATCAGGAGAATGAGACATGAATTAGGCTGGAAGTACAGATGTGTCAAGTAAAGTGTTTTGCTGCAATATTGTATAATGCAATAGTGTTGTTGTTCAGTATGCACATGTGCGAGTTAACACTACCTTTACTGTACATTTCTAACTTGTCATTACAGAGTGTATCCTATGATAAGAGAGCCCAATAAAATTAAAAGAGTACAGCAAGCGCAAGCTTGGATCGAAAGTGGGGAAACTTTTGACAATGTAATATTTTCGGATGAGACGTCAGTTGCCCTAGAAAGATTTGCCACTTTTGCCTTTTACAAAAAAAAACGTCTATCCTTGAAGCTACGTACCAAGCACCAACTCAAGGTCCATGTGTGGGGTGCTATCTCTAGACTTGGAACAGGGTCCTTAATAATATTTGACGGTAATTCTCATTTGATCATTTTTGGAAATTAAATTATATATGTCGTAATAATGTACTGTATGACAATAACCCCCTTTTTATGTACTCTGTATAGTAATCATGGATACATTTTTTTTTCAAGAGCAGATTATACACTCCATAGCCGACCATATTCAGTCTGGTTATCGATTCTTCCAGGATAATAACCCAAAGCGTAGTGCCTCGGTTGCCCACATTCACGCACGTGGAATTAACTGGGTGAAGACTTCCCCGGAGTAAGTGCTGCATTGTAACTGTTTATTGTTGATTTGTACTGTATGGATATTTGCTCTTAAATCAATTTTTTTGTCCCTGATGTTGCAGATCACCAGATTTACATCCAATAGAACTCGTGTGGCATGAGATGAAACATCACCTAAGGAAATTCGTCAAACCTAGCAACAAGGAACAATTAATAAAGGAAATACACACTTTCTGGGCAAACACTCTTAATGTACAAAAATGCAATAACTATATAAATCACATTGGCAATGTTTTGCCAATTGTGTTACAGCAAAATGTACATGCTACTGGCATGTAGTAAGAATATATCCATGATATTCTTGTACAAAATGGTCTCAAAATAATCATGTGGTGTTGGTATTCATTCCTATTGTTGTGAAAAATAAGTGTGTGTCACTCAAAGCAATCCTTGGCAGCATGTCACATGCAGTACACATTCAGCATGCAGTTAAGTGAGTGTCACTCAAACTAGTCCTTGTCAGCATGTCACATGCAGTACACATTCAGCAGGAGACACTACGGAGGTTACAGTACAATGCACAGCGTGATCCATTAACACCCACTCACAGTACACTTACTGTATGTGAGGGGAAATAAGCAGGACACATTTCAGTGTGAATTTTTACTCAACGTGATAATATTTAATGCACGGTACAGTATCTATCAGATACAGTGGACTAGTAAGCACAGTTTCAAAACAAGCGTGAATTAGAATATTTATAGAAAGTGTGTAAAAGCGTAGAAAAGTTATAAAAGGGATAGTAATATATTGTATCGATTTTTCAACATCTCACGCCATCATCCTCTTCATCTGATGGCTGTGTGCTGTGAATATTGAATTTTGATTTAGTAGGCTATCGATTCTGGAAAACAAAAATGGATACTAACAGTAAACTACAGTATACAGGCTATTCGTGTCATAGGGCACAAAAGTTAAAATCATATTTTATTTACCTTCGTTAGAATTCTTGCCAAGCTTGCCGATGCGGTTGATATTCGGCATTATCATATCCGGAAAGATACCCATAGCATTATAGGTAAAATCAAGGTTCGACTGCTGTAGATTGTATTCAGGTACAGGTATGCCCAGGTTACCAGATGGATCTGCCAAGGTATAATCTGGTTGTGGCTGCTGCTGTTGGGAAGTATGGTTCAATCTGGTGGTCCCGTTTCTTCTCCTCCTTCTGAAGTTGCCATGATCAAACATATCCACAATGGATGGTTCCACTACCCAGATACCTCCTCTGACACCCGGATTGGGGGGGATGCGAAGGAAACAAAGATTTCTTGACAAAGTAAAACGCACTGAATGTTTCCATTTACTTGAGTCAACAGAATACCTGAAGTACTCACAATTAGCAATTAGATACAGGCATACCTCGCTTTAAGGACACTCACTTTAAGTACACTCACGAGTAAGGACATATCACCCAATAGGCAAACGGCAGCTCGCGCATGCGCCTGTCAGCACGTCCTGAACAGCAATACCGGCTCTCTACCTGTACCGAAGCTGTGCGTAAGCAGGGAGACTATAGAGCCTGTTACAAATGCGTTATTTACATCAGTTATGCACGTATATGACGATTGCAGTACAGTACATGCACCGATAAGTGGAAAAAAGGGAGTGCTTCACTTTAAGTACATTTTCCCTTTACGTCCCATTGCGTACGTTAATGCGGGGTATGCCTGTACTAATATATTTCTGATACAGTTGCTTTCTTATCTGTGGTATCATTAATCGCGGAATAAATTAGATAGACGAAACTACAATCTGGTTTCCCTACAGGAATTGACATTGCACGCTTTCTCAGTTCACAAAAAACTCAGAAGTGAGTGCGTGGCGTGGCCAATAAACTCTAACTAACAGTTGTAGACCTTAAATGTTACGTTTTGCAACTAAATCTATAACACAACCAAATTTGGATAATGTCTTGAATGGTGAAGGCCATTACACAATACAGCAATTGTAACAAATTGCAGTATTATGCAGGGTCAGTCTTGCACCTGCTTGAGACTTACAGAACTCCGCGTACAGACAGTAACTAACTCATTTTAAGACATTGAGTGTGCCACCTGGCGGGTAAACAATGAACTTCAAACAAACAGATCAGAAATCTGTCTGGCATATCCTGTTTAAATCAGGTGTGAATAGCAACACAAACTGCTGACTCCAGATGCTTACAACTAAATGCAATGTATATTAGTTACATCTCCAAAACAAAAACGATTGATGTCCGGACTTTAGTTAAGCAAAACCGAACAAACAGACAAGCTATATCTGTACACCTCTCTCCCAACAACTTCTTTACCCCTCAATAAAAAAGCACCCCCACAAATTCTCTATTCACACCCTCTTTCTACTCATTCCTGCTGCTGGGGATTTCTCTCCTAATCCTGGACCCAGTCATAAACACACCTGATCTCACCCACGCCTCCCTGCCACCTCTTCCCCTGCTAATGGTGTTAACCTACCTGATTTAATACTAACTAACCTTAAATACTAACTCGCCTCACAAATCAAGCATCCCAATATCCTGCACTCATGGTTACTGTCCCACATCCACAGTCACTCCTACCAACCATTGTGGCCAATCACTGCCATCAACAGCACTTATTCCCTCACCTGCTGTCTCTGTAAGTCTCCTATCATACCACTTAGATTGTAAGCTCTCTGGGGCAGGGATTTCCATTCCTACTGTCTGATTTTGCTGCACTTATTGTATTATTATAATTCCCTGTACTGTATTCTTTGTGAAGCGCCGAGTACACTTTTGGCGCTATATAAGTAAGGAGACACACACATACAGTATGTGTGTTTGGCAAGATCTACAGTATATATGTACATATATACATTTGTGTTTCACCTTTTTGAATCATGGAGTCTTAAGTAAATTCTCTAGACTTTTTTTGTCCCTTAGTCACTTAATAGCACTAGTGCCTTTTTTTTTTCCTTTTATATGATTGCAAAATCCAAATTCCAGAATGAGCGTGTGCGTTCTGTTGACAAATTGATAAATTTGCCTTTTTCCAGATGTGAGCTCCAACGTAACCGGTCACTTTCGTAGCTATTTATCGAGGCTTCCCAGCTGCAAAACTCAAACTTTAACAAAAGCAGCATCTGATTTATCAGTAAAACAATCTCAATGGAATAATTTCCTATGATAAATCGTGCGCTGTTTTGCAGCCAGTAGCCTCAAAGTAAATAAAATAAAGAGTAAATCATCTTGTGTAACCGATAATTGAAAGCACCAATAACGTACTTTGCTTAGGGTGGGAATATTACAGTCCTTTTGGTATTAACAATTAAGGATAGGCATATATTATGTTGAATTACCACTTGGCTCCTCAGATCTGCCTACTTATGGCAGGAACTTCAGTCCTCAAGGGCTGTATCACAGCAGAGAGAAGAATGAAGAATGCTAACATCTGTATCACAGCAGAGGGAAGAATGAAGAATGCAAACATCTGTATAACAGCAGAGAGAAGGAAGAATGCTAACATCTGTATAGCAGCAGAGAGAAGGAAGAATGCTAACATCTGTATCACAGCAGAGTGAAGAATGCTAACGTCTGTGTCACGGCAGAGAGAAGAAGGAAGAATGCTAACATCTGTATCACAGCAGAAAGAAGAAGGAAGAATGCTAACATCTGTATCACAGCAGAGAGAAGAAGGAAGAATACTAACATCTGTATCACAACAGAGAGAAGAAGGAAGAATGCTAACATCTGTATCACAGCAGAGACAAGAAGGAAGAATGCTAACATCTGTATCACAGCAGAGAGAGAAGAATGCTAACATCTGTATCACAGCAGAGACAAGAAGGAAGAATGCTAACATCTGTATCACAGCAGAGGGAGAAGAATGCTAACATCTGTATCACAGCAGAGAGAAGAATGCTAACGTCTGTGTCACGGCAGAGAGAAGAGTGAATAATGCTAACATCTGTATCACAGCAGAGAGAAGAAGGAAGAATGCTAACATCTGTATCACAGCAGAGGGAAGAATGAAGAATGCTAACATCTGTATCACAGCAGAGAGAAGAAGGAAGAATGCTAACATCTGTATCACAGCATAGAGAAAGAAGAATGCTAACATCTGTATCACAGCAGAGAGAAGGAAGAATGCTAACATCTGTATCACAACAGAGAGAAGAATGCTAACATCTGTATCACAGCAGAGAGAAGAAGGAAGAATGCTAAAATCTGTATCACAGCAGAGAGAAGGAAGAATGCTAACATCTGTATCACAGCAGAGAGAATGAAGAATGCGAATATCTGTATCACAACAGAGAGAAGATTGCTAACATCTGTATCACAACAGAGAGAAGAATGCTAACATCTGTATCACAACAGAGAGAAGAATGCTAACATCTGTATCACAACAGAGAGAAGGAAGAATGCTAACATCTGTATCACAGCAGAGTGAATGAAGAATGCTAACATCTGTATCACAGCAGAGAGAGAATGAAGAATGCTAACATCTGTATCACAGCAGAGAGAGAATGAAGAATGCTAACATCTGTAACTACGCACATATTGCAAAATAAATTCTCTGCTTTATAGTCGCAACAGCACTGGAGCCATTCCGAAAATATAGTACAGAACCCTTTCTCTGGAGGTCCTATTTAGGATGGCTGTCTCCATTATGTATTCGCTCACAAACAGAAACATCAATATTTTAACATCTGTAGTTTGTTTTTAAAAGTGTAAAATACAAACCCCAGGATGGAACGAGGAAATGCCTGTGGAAGGGCAGTGTCCACTGTGATTTGATCAGGGATCCAGGGCTTACTTTTTAAAACGAGTTTGTATTTCAAACATTTTACCATGAAAAATATAGTAAAATGAGCATAAAGTATCAATGCAGAGCTTTTCTAAGTACTGTAATACAGTACAAATGTTGAGTATTTAAAAATAGACAAATTGAAGGCATAGAAAAAGATTATTCCATTGCACAATAGGCAGAACGTTGTTTTTTTAGCATATGTTTGTAATAATGAGCACACCTGAACAACTCCTGTATCAGAGCGTCAAATCATTTGCCCATACTAATACAGTAGAATCCTAAGTGGTTTATTGAATTGTTGAAATAAACTGCTTATTAATCTTGCATTGGCACGAGGAGCTGGCTGCTTTAAATAGTGCTGAGTGAGATTGCGATAAAGGGATTTCCTGGCAAAACCACCCACAACTTTCCACAACCACCTTATCTGCCTCTATCTGTGACGTCACATCCGCAAACACAATTTACCACCAAATTAAGAACACATACAGTAGAAACCAGCAAATGACAAACACACGCATGTGGAACAGTTTTAGAGAGAGTGATGAACATAGAAGTAGGGTTATGGTTACCGGGGGGAGGGTTGAGGGGGGTGGGGGAAAGAAAAGTCCTACTCCTAGAAATTGTTGTTTCAGCATGAAATCTAAAAACCAGCAAAGAGGAGATAAAAAAACAACAGCATGTATACACTCAATGTGTTTTAAATGAAAATAAATGGTAAAGACGGAATAAGGTATATTTACTGTGTGCTAATAAGGCAAATCTTTCCGAGTGCCGTCACTAGTGTATGGCGATGCTGCTGTAGATGAGGACCGATCCCACAATCATCACAAAATGTAGCTACCACACGTGAGCAACTCCAAATGTACAGGGTTTGGTTACGAGGGGGGAGAAACTGATTGACAAATAATATAGTGTACTATTTAGCAAACAATGAGCAAAAATAAAGTGAATACATTTAAGAGCACTCACATGGGAGTGTCTAATCAGTAGGCATGATCAGGACTACTCTTATAACCAGGTATCCACAGGCAGGTTCCGTTAGATATATACAGCTCAACCCCCTTATAACACTGGGCTTGGGGTGCGAAGAATCACATCGCGTTATAAGCGGATCGCGTTGGAAATAATGTACAATTGTATGCATTTTGCAATAAAGTATGTAAGATACCAATAATCGTGTTGTAAAGTATTCACAAATACGAAAATTGGGAGCCACGCTTGCATCGCGTTATAAGCGGATTCGCGTTGTAACGGATCGCGTTATAACGGGGTTGAGCTGTATTAAGGAAATAAAAGGCAGACTGAAAACATAGTGCAGTATGTTAGAATATGTCAAAGATACCCATTTGAGAAATATATTAAAAAAAAGCTCATCAACTAGACGGAGAGATGGTCAGAGTATGCTAGGGGCGATATAGGAGCTTTCATTGTTACCACGTCAGGTCTGTGCCTTTATAAAACATCTCACTGGGCCTGTTACGCCGCCAGTTTTGTCAGTGTAGTTATCACGGTATTCACTGCACTTCCACTGCAGCAAGGGATTCTGGGAAATGATATGCAAATGAGCACAGTGCCACTTTTTGCTTCAAAACCATTTCCCAGAATCCCTTGCTGCAGTGGAAGTGCTGTGTGCTGGGGGATAATGGTGAAAGGCGGGGTTGCAGACATGTCTAAGACATGCAAATGAACATACAGTAATATATATATATATATATATATATATATATATATATATATATATAAATGTAATGTATATTTCAAACACAGGAAGGTATGATTAGAATTTCTTGATGTGTTTACATGTATTGAAAGAATTTACATTCAAGCCAAGATTTTTTTTTTTAAGCTGTTAGCAATAATTACATATCTTCCAGTAATCATCCAAAATGGATTTGTAAAATACCGTTCACACCGTTTCAACGTATGAGAAAGAGCTGTTTGGACGAGAAAATATTTTCTGAGCTTTTAAAGATACATTGTTAGAAAGAAAATACAATCCAATTTTAGTAGAGGAAGCAAAAGACAGGACACAATTTATGGATAGCGATTAATTACTCTCGATCAAAGAAAAAGTAGATAAAATAGAGGAGGGGTATCCCCCCCTCTTCCGCTCCCCCCCCCCTCGTCACCCAATACAACAGCCCAACAAAAAAGATTAATCGTTGTAAAACAAATGTTGGAATATTGTAGAGCAAGATCCGATAATATAGCGTCTAAAATCGGAATACAGAAGAGTCATTTGTGCAAAGGCCACATAGCTTAAACAGAATTTGGCCTCTAGTATCCATAAAACAACATCTAAGGAAAGAACATGGCTAGGAGACTCAGAACTGATAGGGTTTCACAAATGTCTAACATGTCAATATACTAAGGCAAGTTCCCTGGTGCCTGCTGCAGCGCGCTCTATGGCGTGCGCTGCAGGAATAAGAACTGCCCCCTCAATGGGACCGGGCCCGCTACTTACCTTGGCCGCGTTGCGCGACCAGATTTCTCTCATGCCAGGAAATCTGTGTTCACAACTTGCGACGGAGCACTGGCCACGCCCCCGGCGGTTCAGCCAATGAGGGCGGACCTGCCAAGTGACACAATGGCCACGCTCCCGTCTTTCCCCCTGCAGCTCACCACAGACCGAGGATCTCAGCTGCACAGGCCGCCAGCCTTGCAGGCGCACGTGCAGTGCCGACACCGGGGCCTCAGCCTAACACAGCTAAGGTGTTTCAATCTAAAAACACTGAAGAGGTATGTGGCAGGACGGCCTGTAGGTGAGGTCAGACAATAGTCCACACGTGTAGTTTCAGGTTGAAGCAAATATTTAGTAGTTTTATTTCTTCACCGCAGAACTAAACAGTTGGGCACACCGTCCCTTTAAGGCAACACAAAACATAGGAAAACAACATCTACTCCACATTGGGAGAACTTACTCACAACCCAAGCCCTATCTATCAGGCTGGCAGGCTATCTCCAGTTACCAACCCTTAAAACATACACCGCAATAGTCATAGAACAATATCAGAGTTCTTACTGTGTGAGAGGGTTGAAAATCCATCTGCATAGCAGCTGCATAGGAGAGCTCTGTAGTATGAGACAATTTTATTTGTTGAAATACATGCAACATATACAATACAAAAACAGACTGTCAAAACATTACATATTTACATCGGGAGGAAAAAAAATAAAACACAAATTTAGTCAATTATTTCAAATATTTACATTTCTCCATAGTTTTTCCCACTGTTTCTGCCCTCTGATCTGAGCAACCATAATTTGCAATGTTTCCTCCTCAGAAAGTTATTTCTTACTTACTGACACAAAAACCTGTGACGTTCAAAGGTGATACAAAATGGTGGCATTGATCACTCAGGGTGCTGGTGTTAACACCCAGATATGTAGAAGCAAACCCAAACACTATCTCTGCATATGTTTGTGTTATGCAAATGTTTTATTCCTAGTCTGTGCAAGGCTTTTTCCCAAACTGCCTGTGAGAAGCTACAATTATAAGATGCTCTACGGTCTCCAATTGGCCAACATACCTCTCCATGGGACAATCCTTGCTCCCATCCTTCTGGTGCTTCAGATTTGCCCTGACTTGGGTCTTCCCATGATTTGTCAACCACAAACCACCTCTCATTTTGAGCTCTAACTGACGGGCAGTGGAAAAACCCAACTGGCACTAAGAAGGACGTACCTAGGACCAATTTGTAAAACACTTTCCTGGGAGTGTCCATTAGTTCTTTCGCAGTTAAATTCCAACCTCTTATTTGTCTGTAGTATGAGACAGCCACCTGATTACAAGCTTTGGCTTCCTTTTATCTCATCTCATGCTGGTTGTCAGGTGTGTCTGCTCACTTCCTGATTGTCCAACCATTCTTCCTGGGTTAACCTTCTGAGTGCTGGGTGAAGGACTCAGATGTATGTTTGCCAGGCATAACTATCAGTACCTGACTTCACCCTGTCACAAGGTATTTGCAATGAAAGATTTTATTATCTGTCGTGGCAAATTCGTGGTACTGTAGATCTCTTGGAAGGTCCTTGCGGCCTACAATATATAATGTAGTCCACACAATTAGGGCCCTTGTAGCCTGCATAACCCACTTATCGACCAATTTTAGCTGTAATCGGGCAAAAATGCCTACAGCGATTCAGAAAGCCTCAATAAGTGTGCAGCAAATGCATTTTTCGCTCTCATCAAAAACACATCGCAAAGTGAGCCGCGATAAGCTACTTATCGACAGGTTTTGAAACTCGTGCAATTCTAGTAGCCTCAATTAGCTTATCGAAGCTAATCGTGGCTCTAGAATGGCGATTTCCTCCCAAATTCCTCTCGCCAGAAAAAGTTGGCGTGAAGCTGGTGAGAAACTTTACAGGCGGGACTTAGAAAAAAAATGCATTTTTCCTGCATCGGATTGATGCTGGGGGGGCTCCGGAGCTGATACACATGAATACCAGCACCGGAGGCCCCCGGCATGAATCAAATGCACTTACAGGCAACTTCATTACCTTAGTAGCTAACCGCTAAGGCAATGAAGGGGTTAACCATCATTGCCCGGTATTGTGGGTAGTGGGGGTGGATGAAGGTGGTATTTGTCCATTAGTGGGTGTTTAGGCCTTGCGGGGTGGGTTGCGTGTGGAGTTAACCCCTTCATTACCTTAGCGGTTAAAACCGCTAAGGTAATGAAGGGGTTAACCCCTCCCACTACCCACCAGGTAGGTCTAAACATCCATCCTTGGGGCTACTACCCTTTCACCTAATCCCTCTACCCACAATAAAGAAAAATAAACACAACAACCCTTCTACCTACCTCCTCTACCTCCAACAACCCCCCCACCCCCCTTCACATACAGTACAGTAATAGGCAAAATTGCTATTATACAGAAATGGATATTTGCTCATTTGCCCATTCTAAATCAAACATTAGCTGGAAAGAAGAAATAAAGTAAATTAAACGTTCTATTTACCCCTGCCATCATGAAGGGTGTCCTCATCAGCAGTGTTCGACAAACCTATACATTTGCTCGCCCCGGGCGAGTGGATTTAACATCGTGGCGAGCTCCTATTGGCCCAAGCAGCACACGTTTGGTACTAGGTGGCGAGAAGATTTTTTTGTGTGGCGAGTAGATTTTTTGGTGATTTGTCAACCACTGCTCATCAGCATACTCCAGGTCCATGTCCTCCTTTGGCAGCAAGAGAACAAGACAAAAATACAATGTAATAGCCCCTAAGCCCTTAATCATCTTAGCGATTAGTAACCACTATAGTAATTAAGGGGTTAACCCACCCTCCCCCGCTACCCACCCGAGAGGCCTAACCACCAAGGGCCACTATACCCACCCATTGATTGGCTCTTTGGTACAGAATACCCATATAATATAGGCATGATAAGCCACTATAGCAGTCAATGGCCAACCTATCAAAACAATCATCAAGCACAACAATTAAAGAAATAAACAAGCACCTAAACACCACAAGAATAAAATAACTAAAAAGCCTCAACTACACATTAATACAATTATTCTAACTCCAAAACCGCAAAAGAATAAAAATTATGTTATACCAAAATATTATACAATTAAGGACCAACATAATACCAATAATACCAACATACTGTAATACCATAATAACCAACATAATAAATCAAGAAATAAAACCACTAACCAATCCAAAAACCAATACATCCAAATACCAAACAATTTAGTGAAAACAATAAACAGAAATAGAAAAAATAACAATCAATTGTAAACAAGCATTTGCCAAAAAATGCGTTGCCTGTCACTGTATTTATCTGCACCCTAAAGGGGCACAGATTAGTACATTAGCAGTCAAAGGGCAATCAAAAACATAAAAAGCAATAAATACAATTAAAAAAACCTGGAAAAAGACAATTATATACATTCAATATTTATTTTACCTTTAGAAGTGTTCACCCTCCGAATCCCGGCGTATCAAGAAGCTCTCGACCTGCGACGTCATCCACTGCAATCCGACTCCATCCTCCTTGAAAATCAGCATCAGGTACAAAAATCTTTCTTTCATCTTCTTTCACCTTCTATCTTCATCTGTCATTATTTTCTTCTTTAATCTTTTTTTGTTTCAATCCAAACCCCATGGTAAATCCAAAATGGATGTTGACTTGTCAACATCTTCAGCTGAAATGTGACGGAACAGGCCTTAATTAAGGCCTGTGGTGTCACATTTGAGGGTCAGATG
>NC_134484.1:457677190-457682190 GCF_040206685.1 Ascaphus truei | reverse complement strand
CCCGTCTGCTCTCCCCCCCTCCTCCCCTCCACTCTACCGCCCTCCCCCTCCCCTCCGCTCTCCCCCCCCTCCCCTCCGCTCTCCCCCCCCTCCTCCTCCCCTCCGCTCTCCCCCCCTCCTCCTCTCCTCCGCTCTCCCCCCCCCTCCTCCTCCCCTCCGCTCTCCCCCTCCCTCTTCCCCTCCGCTCTCCCCCCCCGCTCCCCCCCCTCCTCCCCTCCGCTCTCCGTCCCCTCCCCCCCTCCGCTCTCTCCCCCTCCGCTCTCCCCCCCTTCCGCTTTCTTCCCCGCTCTCCCCCCCCTCCTCCCCTCTGCTCTCCCCCCCCTCCCCCCCTCCTCCTCCCCCCTCCCTCCTCCCCCCCCCTCCTCCTCCCGTCTGCTCTCCCCCCCTCCTCCTCCTCCCGTCTGCTCTCCCCCCCTCCTCCTCCCGTCTGCTCTCCCCCCCTTCCTCCTCCAGTCTGCTCTCCCCCCCCTCCTCCTCCCCTCCGCTCTCCCCCCCCTCCTCCCCCCCGCCCTCCCCCCGTCCGCCCTCTCGTCCGCTCTCCCCCTCCTCCTAGCGGGAAATTTAACTCACGGGCAACGCCGGGTCTCTCAGCTAGTATATAATATAATTAAATAATAAAAAGTCCAAGTGTAAATGTCCAAACCTTAGAATGAGTCCTGATGGGTAAAACAGAACAATGTACAAAGTCCAGGGGTCCACGGCTGCTCTCAGATGGAATAACCAATTCCAATAAGGGATCTATAAGAACAAAAAGAAGACAGAGAGCGCACGCCCCATAGTGTATTATTGTACATTTAATATAAGGAAAGGGATGGAGGAGGGATTAAAAACACTCACAAAGTAGATGTAAAAAACAAGCAATTTGTGATAAAAATCACCACCGAGGCTGGCACCGTCTCGTATCACGTTAGCAGTCCAACAGGAATACTCCAAACGATTCACCCGATAGCGTTCATCCTCTGAATGATCAATGAAAGTCCTCCACGCAGTGTGGTATTGGAGTAAGGCCTCAATGAAACATCATACACGCTCCGGCCGTAAAGCGTGCATGTGACGTAATGTCGTAATGTACGTCCCTGACGCGTTTCATCACAATAATGCAACTTTATCAAAGGAATAATATATATATATATATATATATATATAAAAGAGAAAAATCTGTAGCACTCACCAAGATGATGTTGTCAAAAAAGGTATTTATTCACACCATGTTAAGTAACCAAACACAGCAGTTTGAGCTCAATGTGTGAATAAATACCTTTTTTGACAACCTTTTTTCTCTTTTCTATATTGTTTTGGACTGGTTTGGGATCCCAGTCTTTCTGCTGGCACCGCATATTTGTCATTTTCTGTTGTGCACCAGGCATCATTGTATTTTTGTATGTATTTTTTTGTGTTTTTCAATATATATATATATATATATATATATATATATATATATATATATATATATATATATATATATATTGAAAAACACACACAAAAAGTAGCGCTACTAAGTAAATAACTGTGAATAATTAATATAAACACTAAAAGTATATGCAAATTAATAAAAATAACCAACAAATAAATAGTGTCCAAAGAAAAAAAGGATAAGTCCAAATGTCTCCACTCAAAAGAAAGTGGTGTAGCCACCCACCATAGATCTAGAAAAACAAAACACAAAAAAGCGCAAGCTCCATAGCGCATAACTGTGTACAAATGAGGGTGAATTTATTAAGAAAAGTGTCCCTAGGAGATACACTTACAAAAGGTTACAATAAAATATACATTGGAGAGAATCTGTATGGGGCGTCATCTACAGGAGTGGGGGAGAGGGATTTTGTCCGTGATACTGAGCACCTGGTTTGACTGCTTCTGACTCCTGCCACGAGTCCTGCAGCAATTCAGCGTCTCTGATGTTAAAGGAGCTTCTTTTGAAGGTGCAATAATAGAAGCACAAGCAGAATAGCTGGAAAAGTGCCGAAGAACACAGGACCTCATCCCACACGACCGTCTGAGATGACGTCACCCCGTCTCTACGCGTTTCACACATGGCTTCTCCATTTTGGCTTTATTTTTGTTAAATAAATCATGACACGGTGTAATATGTCATGTGTTGTTGTTCATCTGAGGTTGTATATAGCTAATTTTAAGACCTGCTAAGGAAAAGATGATTGTTATTATGTCCTGATATGTAAAACCATGGAATTCAAATAGGGTGTACTTTCTTTTTCACATGACTGTGTATATATATACTTATATATATATACACTGCTGAACCCCGTTATAACGTGGTCCTTGGGGTCCACAGAATGAGACCGCGTTATAACTGTGATCGAGTTATTATATTTCGCCGCGCAACGACTTACCAGCATCTTCAGCTCTCTTCTCTTTACAGATGTCAGCTCTCTCTCCCTTCTCTCCTCCCCTTACTTCATTCATAGGGCTGTGTCCACGTGCGCAGCACTTACATAGACTTGGAGTGCAGAGGAGGGCTTTTGTTTTTTAACATTCAATTCAATGTTTTATTGCTAACGGACACATACACACACCTACGTTATGTGGGAATTGAACATTAATATATTTTATATAATACACATGTAGGAATCGAACTCAGGACTTTTCATATAGTGTGTGTGTGTGTGTTAGCAATAAAGCATAGAATTGAATGTTTACAACAAAAAAATCCACATGGTGTAGGATGTGTGTTCTGTCATGTGACCCAACTCCAGACACGAAGGGCCACCAACTGGTAAGGTATTAAGGGTATCCCTGCTTCAGTCTAAGACTGAGCCACTGACTGAGCCGTCTGCTCTGAAGCATGGAATGATTTGGCCACCTGTGCTGTAGCAGGTAATTCTTTAAAACCTGACCTGTTGATGGCAATTGATGACTGGAGTTGGCCACTCCTGATTTTGTGTGGTGTACACAGATTTCTGCAGCAGACCCAGCAGTCCCCATGATAGATACAGTACCGCACATTAAAACAAATAATCAGTGAGCCACGGAAATTCCAGGCTGAAAATGCTGACCCTGTTTGTCCAAGTCTACATCGGCCGCAAAAGTCGTTTACTAATCACCTCTTATATGAATATGAACACACGAGAAGCGTGACTTCCTACAGTGGCTGTACAGCACCTTGATGTGGCAGAACAGAACTAAAATAGAAATGTACTGTTTTAAAGGAAACAGAAAATTCAGAAGAATAGATGTAAAAAAACCACAGTTTTATTGATACATGTGCAAGACCAGGTATCCTTCCTGTACCATGGGAACCAGGGGACACACAAAGGCTGGGACACATCTTTGAGAGACCCTAGTTTAGGTTATATTAAGAAACCACATCCCCCTACTCCCTCTCAAAATGAGCAGTGCGTACTGCTGCTTTAATGCAGTGCCAAGTGACATGTTTTACAATCAAGCTTCATTCATTAGACATTGCACATCTCGCATGCAGACGCTATTCTTCATTCATTAGACATTGCACATCTCGCATGCAGACGCTATCCTTCATTCATTAGACATTGCACATCTCGCATGCAGACACGATCCTTCATTCATTAGACATTGCACATCTCGCATGCAGACACGATCCTTCATTCATTAGACATTGCACATCTCGCATGCAGACGCTATTCTTCATTCATTAGACATTGCACATCTCGCATGCAGACGCTATTCTTCATTCATTAGACATTGCACATCTCGCATGCAGACGCGATCCTTCATTCATTAGACATTGCACATCTCGCAGGCAGACGCGATTCTTCATTCATTAGACATTGCACATCTCGCAGGCAGACACTATCCTTCATTCATTAGACATTGCACATCTCGCATGCAGACGCGATCCTTCATTCATTAGACATTGCACATCTCGCATGCAGACGCTATCCTTCATTCATTAGACATTGCACATCTCGCATGCAGACGCTATCCTTCATTCATTAGACATTGCACATCTCGCATGCAGACACGATCCTTCATTCATTAGACATTACACATCTCGCATGCAGACGCTATTCTTCATTCATTAGACATTACACATCTCGCATGCAGACGCTATTCTTCATTCATTAGACATTGCCCATCTCGCTGGCAGACGCGATCCTTCATTCTGGAACAAACCAATATTGCGCTCATTAATGGTGTATAAGGATTAAGTGATATTGTGATCAAGATAAATACAACCTTGGTATAGGGAGGTTTTGTGCTGCTGCTCTTAGGGGATGGCTCAGCTATCCAGCTAATATAGAAAAAAGAAAAAGAAAACAGCGCAAAAAAACCTCATGGTGTAGTATTAAAAATAAATTTTATAAAGTAAATTGGTGATTATTGCACGTACATCAATAAAAGCATAATTCAGCATGACATGTTAGGGACATGTTACCACTCGCAGGAAACAGCTGTGTGCAGGCTGATGTGTATCTGGATCGTCCTCCGGTCCTCTGTATACAGCTCAGCGACGGGTTGCACGTCTCTTAGGAAATCCTCCTCGTATGATGTTCACCAGTCTCCGGCAAGCCGCTTGGTGGGAAGTTTAAAACTCCTTCAGGGATCTCCCTGTAGCAGCCGTCAGCTCCGACACGGTACTCTCACAGGCAGTTCCGGATTGACCGCAGTAGCGTCTGACGTCATCAGACGGCGCCCGTCTATGCTCGCGTCTTTCTGCTTACAGTGTTCAATAGAGTGGAAGTACCACAGGTCATACGCACAGGTTATGCAGTGAAATAAAGCCGCAATGGGGTTCAGATAAGGAAGGTATTGGAACGCGCCCTCTCCTACGCGTTTCGTAATGAATACTTCTTCAGGGAATAGTTCTATTGCTACAGGGAGATCCCTGAAGGAGTTTTAAACTTCCACCAAGCGGCTTGCCGGAGACTGGTGAACATCATACGAGGAGGATTTCCTAAGAGACGTGCAACCCGTCGCTGAGCTGTATACAGAGGACCGGAGGACGATCCAGATACACATCAGCCTGCACACAGCTGTTTCCTGCGAGTGGTAACGTGTCCCTA
>NC_134484.1:457655716-457676990 GCF_040206685.1 Ascaphus truei | reverse complement strand
AATCAGATAAGAGAGGGGGCCGAGGCGGGGTCTCTTATCGCTTCCAATGCTCTCAAGTCCACATTGGTTTACTTTGTGTCAATATAGCTAACCTTCTAAATGATTAGTTATGATGCACTGCTAACACGGTCACCTTTTATCTTGCTAACCTGGTTGCTAGGATTTCAAACAGTCCCACTGAAAAAGAATCAAGGGATGGACATTGTATGGGCTTTAAAAAGGAGGACATGGTTTGTCACACACTTGTGGCTTCATTCTAAGATATTTTATGTACACTTGTTTGCTAAATGTGTCCCTTGAGAGAATATCTTAATGCCTCTCCAAATAATTCGACAACTGTGGCGACTACATTTAGAATATTGCTAAATAGTTTGTTATTGTGCCAGCATTACAACTATAGAATATAAAATGCAGTGCCCTAAGAATACAAAGATGAGCACAGTTTGTGTTTTTTAATTGATGGATAGTAATTACGGTTGGAATTTATTAATATAATAACAATTAATCTCAAAAAAAATAAAATGTAAATATATACAGTATTCAGTAATATAAATAAAATGCGCCTCCAAGTGAGATCAATGGAAATCGAGTACAGGCGGTGCTCGCTATCCGTCGTTTCGTGTTACGACGAACAGGTTATCCTGCGTGCCAAATGCCATTCACGGAACGTATTATCTGACGCTTGACGCCGCCTATTAACATGGAACTCGCTTTACGACGCTTTCACTCTCCGATGCTAGGTTCCGGAACGGATTCCGTCGGATGACCGAGGACCTCCGGTACTGATAGGCGGACTGGGAAACTTCAACATTTGCTGTCTGAGGCGTTGGCATCTCATTAATAAACCTCTGTTTCACTTCAGGACTATAGAAGTAAGACTCTTGCAGAGTCCATGACCAATGGAGAACCACTCTGAGTGCTCATTTGCATGTCATTTCCCAGAAATCCTTGCCGCAGTGGAAGCATTATATGCTAGGCGATAATGGGGAAAGGCAGGATTGTGCTCACAAGTCGGATTTTTATTAGCTGAATGATGTAGCAATAACGGGAAAATAAACTATTCCTGCAAAGTATGTTATTTGGGAATCCATTGTGCTCGTTCCTAATTTTCCCCATCCTAAGTGCGGTTACCATCAGCTCAAATCTCCAACATGAAAGGTCTGCACAAAACTGCCAGTAGGTGATGTCCAAACGGACCTCTGTTTTGTAAAAATGAGTCTCTACTAAAGAATAGATACGCCCTTTCCTCTGTTGCTCGACTGCTAAAACTCTGACTCAGGCCCTCATTCTTTCCCGTCTTGATTACTGTAACCTCCTGCTGTCCGGCCTTCCTGACTCTCACCTGTCACCCCTACAATCTATCCTAAACGCTGCTGCCAGAGTTACGCTACTCTTTCCTAGATCTGTCTCAGCATCTCCCCTCATGAAATCCCTCTCCTGGCTTCCGATCAAATCCCGCATCTCACACTCCATTCTTCTCCTCACTTTTAAAGCTTTACACTATTCTGCCTCGCCTTACATCTCAGCCCTAATTTCTCGCAATGCACCATCCAGACTCTTGCGTTCTTCTCAAGGATGTCTTCTTTCTACCCCCTTTGTATCTAAAGCTCTCTCCCGCCTTAACCTTTTTCACCGACTGCCCCACACCTCTGGAATACCCTTCCCCTCAGTACCCGACTAGCACCCTCTCTATCCACCTTTAAGACCCAACTTAAGACACACTTGCTTAAAGAAGCATATGAATAGCACTGTAGATATTTTGAACACATGATACATAAAGCTTGGCCCCCTGCAGACGCACTTACCAGAACTCCCTCCTACTGTCTCTGTACGTTCTCCCTACCTACCAATTAGACTGTAAGCTCCTCGGGGCAGAGACTCCTCTTCCTTAATGTTACTTTTATGTCTATAGCACTTATTCCCATGATCTGTTATTTATATTATCTGTTATTTATTTGATTACCACGTGTATTACTACTGTGAAGCGCTATGTACATTAATGGCACTATATAAATAAAGACATACAATACAATACAATAGAAGCATATGGGTTCCCTAAACAAAAGAAAGAGGTACCACAAATGTGTATCTCACTGGCTGCTCCTACACATTAAGCTGTATATATCATGACATGTATTGGTCTAGATGGAAATTGCTGGCTGTACTTTGCACTGCAACACTCATGATGTTCAGATCAAAGTTATAGCTGGACATGAAATCAGAGGTTCCCTTTAACAAGGAAATGTGTCTTTCAACAAACCTGGGATGTTGTTAACAATTGTCAAAGAGCCACTGTACAAGGGAATTTAAACCTATATCAAAGTGGATAATGTTTTTGATTTCCCCTACAGTACGCCATAACTATTGATAACACGCAAACTTTCACTTTATGGTCAGTCAAATATTTATTGCAAAACGCACACATAGTAAAAGTTAAGTTGTTGTTTTTGTTGCTTGGCAATCAAGCTCCATCAGGAGCACAAGCATATCAAAGAACAGACTAAACAGTTTGAGTATCGTAAAGATAAATTAAGGCAGCTGTGAGTATTGTTTAGTTGTTTATCAGCCTGTATCTATGACATAAACCACCGTTTTAAACGTATATATTTATTTTGTGGGGTGGGTAAAATCCGAACGAGCACATTTATAATTATTATTCCCCTTGGGAATGGCTTGAGACATTCATAGTCAACATGATCAAGTAATAAGGTCCACGGTGACACTGCAGAGATTCCTTCTGTGCCATCTCTCTTTGTAATTCATGACATATTTCTGGCTGAAGCTAACACCAACAAATGCCACATGCAGATGGCTCGAGGGATTTCTGGGATCTGAAGTCTGGCCAAACCTTAGAAAATGGTCACTGGCTATTTTTGAAGCAAGAATGATGACAGGCTGTCTAGTCAGGGATGCACAAATGCTACAAACCACTAAGACAAAGTTGTCTTTGCCAACTCCCAGATGTCAGCACAAGGATGAAGCGTTCTTATTTCAGAGCTGGAGTGACAATGATACCAATCAAGGTAAATAGTCAAAATCTATATCAAATAGCCACTGGGATTATGTTGTTATGTTTTTATTATGATGCAAGATACATTTATTCTCCTGTTTCTGCTACAAGCTGCACTTCTATTGGATGCCACCAAATAACCACATTTTCTCTCAGTTGGAGGCCCGTCGACTTACCGATGGTAACACAAAAACCACATGCCTGATCTACTGCATTCATTAACCGGGACATTTTGTTTTCATCAATGCATTTTTTAGATGCAATCTATTCATAACTATCAAAGCACTGGACAGCCGTCTTTCCCCTAACTTATAGCTGTTTAATGAGCTACTGCAACTCATTTTCCTTATTCACCGTACACAAACTTCTTCATCATGTCTCATCTCCAATTATTAGAAGGTCATGATCTGCACAAATCACTAAACACCATGTACAAAGGTAGTAAGAAACATGAACATTGAACAGTATTTGATAGTTTACTAGAGGTGAAGGACAGCCGACTTTAGGTAATGACCTGGCTATTTTATAATTTCCAAGAGGTTTTAGATGTTAAAACAAGAACCTCATCTCATTATCTATCCAATATGAGCAAAGAAACCCTTGATAATCTTTTGCACTAAAAGCTTCATGTGGTTGGTGAACAACTAGTCACAGTTTCTACTGCTTTCTCCTCAAACCATATACTGTACAAATATTCTCCGGCTCTCTCTACACCTACTTGCGTCAGCCCAAATTAGCTGGAAGCCCACAAACCTCAGAAACTCAGCTGGCTGCTCAATATCAATAAAACTGATGGAACATAGCCGACACAACCACAAGATGTTTGGATATTTTGTGCAGATGAATGCCATGGTGTATGCCTGACAGACATTCGCAATGTACTTCTATAAAAGTATTCTCAATTCTTGAGTGAAACATGGTCCCATTCTTTTAAGTAAACTGATACTTAACTTTAGCCATTAAACGTGGTTTTATTTTAGCCAGTAGAACAGTCTGGGAAACGACCAATAACAAAACACGTGAATGAAAATGGCTGGTATAGAACGGTGGTGGAAATCAAAACCAGTATGGTCAAAATGCATGCACTGTGGGCCAAGGCGAAAGGCAGACAAGTTAAGAATGGGCGATATGACTACTGTATATGCATTATTGAAGTTTTATATTTGGAAAATGTGGCTTTCATAAAGGTTTTCAAATGTACCCTTAGGAAGCAGCACCCACGGCTTTGTCTCTGTTTGCTTCATGTGGAATAACTAATCATATAAGTGGTCTCAAGATACAATAAATATTAAAGAGGATTTGATCCAAACAACACTTCCTGTGAGCGGCCCATAGCAATGAATGCATGTGTCAGTGAAAGAGTGCCCCTTCATCTCTCTCCCCCTCACCTCTCCCCCTCCCACTTCCCCCCCTCACCTCTCTCTCCCCCCTCACCTCTCTCCCCTACATCTCTCTCTTCCTCCCCCTCATCTCTCTTCCTCCCCCCCCTCATCTCTTTCTTCCTCCCCCCCTCATCTCTCTCTTCCTCCCCCTCACCTCTCTCTTCCTCCCCCCCTCACCTCTCTTCCTCCCCCCTCACCTCTCTCTTTCCCCTCACCTCTCTCTGTCCCCCCCACCAAACTTCTGCCCCTCACCTCTCACTACGCCCCCTCACCTCTCTCTCCCCCCTCACCTCTCTCCCCTACATCTCTCTCTTCCTCCCCCTCATCTCTCTTCCTCCCCCTCATCTCTCTCTCCCTCCCCCCTCATCTCTCTCTTCCTCCCCCCTCACCTCTCTTCCTCCCCCCTCACCTCTCTCTTTCCCCTCACCTCTCTCTGTCCCCCCCACCAACTTCTGCCCCTCACCTCTTTTCCACCCCCCTATCTCTCTCTTCCGCCCCTCTACCTCTTTCTTCCGCCCCTCTACCTCTCATTTCTGCCCCCTCACCTCTCTCTTCCCCTCCCCCTCACCTCTCTCTTCCCCTCTTCAACTCTTTATCTCACCCCCCTCACCTCTCTTCCCCTCCTCAACTCTCTCTCACCCCCTCACCTCTCTCTTCCCCACCCCCCTCACCTCTTTTTCACCCCCCTCACCTCTCTCTTCCCCCCTCACCTGTCTCTCCCCCTCACTTCGCTCTCTTCCCCTCCTCAACTCTCTCTCACCCCCCTTTACCCCCTCACCTCTCTTCCCCCTCACTTCTCTCTTCCCCTCCTCAACTCTCTCACCCCCTCACCTCTTTCCCCCCTCACCTCTCTCTTCCCCCCCTCACCTCTCTCCCTTCCCCCACACCTCTCTTCCCCCACACCTCTCTTTCTTCCACGTCACCTCTCTCTTCCCCCCCATCACCTCTCTTTTCCCCCCTCACCTCTCTCTCTCTTCCCCCCTCACCTCTCTCTCTTCCCCCCCTCCTCAACTCCCCTTACCTCTCTCTTCAGCTCTGGGGACCCCCTGCCTCCCGAGATACTTACCACCCTAGAGGGTGCCGGTATCTCGGAAAAGTTTCAACGCTGCCGTGTCCTGCGAGCCAATAGGAAGCCGCACCGGATGACCACGGCTTCCTATTGGCCGGCAGGGGAGCGTTGAAACGCTGTCATTACGTGATCTCTGCTAGCCGAGCAGAGCTACGGAGATCTGTACCTCGGAAAACACGGGGTCACCGGAGCTGAAATTAATGGGGTTCAGCTCCGGAGACCCCTTGCTTCAATCATATGTTAAAAATAAATCAATGTTAAAAAAGGGCATGAATTGCTCCTTTAAAATCAAGCCGGCAGGCTTGGATTGCCTATTTAAGCGCTTCTGTCGGAAATTGGAAGTGCTTCAATTTATTCCGGGATACATCAAATCAATGGTCCAAACATACTATATACAGCAATTCCTTTATTTACATTTTTTGTAATGTTGTTGCACGCAGAATAGGAAAATGTACCACTTACAAATGTCCACATTGTCAGCAACGCCAACCACTTAATAACCCCTGCGGTTGCAATCTTTCCTGGATACACCCACAAACCCTCCTTATTTATGGGCAGAAAAGAGAAGGTATACAGACAGTGACACATTTCCATGTGCTGAAACTTGTGCCATTATAGTGGATTTAATAGATTTGAAAAGGTTTCACACGAGGCACACTGAGAAATGGATAGCATGGTTTCCGTGTGTGTGTGTGTGTGTGTGTGTGTGTGTGTGTGTGTGTGTGTGTGTGTGTGTGTGTGTGTGTGTGTGTGTGTGTGTGTGTGTGTGTGTGTGTGTGTGTGTTATATATAGAATGAAACAGTAGAGCGAGCGGTGGTGGGGAAAAATGATATACTTCAAGGGCCGCACATAACCTTAATCTCAGTAATGAGTACAAATGTGTGTGTGTTATATACAGTGCTTTGTAGAAGTATTCACCCCCTCACAATAATGTCACAAGCTGTTTAATTACAAATAATGTATGTGCATTTTTTTTCAAACGAACTATTTGTATTCAAAGCTACAAAGCTGTAGTGCTTAAACTGAACACTTATACTGTATGAGGGGAGGTTAAACTGAACACTGTTATATGAGGGGAGGTTAAACTGAACACTTCTACTGTATGAGGGGGAGGTTTAACTGAACACTGTTATATGAGGAGGTTTAACTGAACACTGTTATATGAGGGGAAGTTAAACTGAACACTTCTACTGTACTGCTGCGGCCAAGTTTATTCGAGCATTTGCCCGTTCTTGGCCGCAGCAGTAGCCTGGCGCGCGCCCGAGAGTGACGGGCGCGCGCCGAAGCAGCGGAAGAGCGCCCTCCGATCGGGGCGCTCTCCCTACCGCTGCTGGGTCCGCCGGGTCCCCCGGAACCCCCTGCCGCTGTCCCGCGATTGCGGGACACCAGGGCTCCCTCGGGGAGCCCCTGGACGCGCGTGCAGGGGGCGCACGCTCCCGAAGACGCGTGACCGCGCGTCTATGACGCGCGGCACGCCGAGGGGCGGCCACTAGCAAGCCGGGAAATCTCCCGGCTTGCGGTACCGGCCACACTTTAATAAAGTGTGTCGGTAGTGTACGAGGGGGAGGTTTAACTGAACACTGTTATATGAGGGGAAGTTAAACTGAACACTTATACTGTACTAGCTGAGAGACCCGGCGTTGCCCGGGATGTAATGTTCCCGTTCCTCTCTCTCCTCCCCCCTCTCTCTGTTTGTCCCCCATTCACATCAATCCAGTCCCCCCCCCTCCCTCCCTCCTTTACAGCTTCATGTAGCGTGTGTGCGTCAGTCACTGTGTGTTTGCTCGCGCGTCAGTGAGTCTGAGGCAGAAACACAAACACACACAGACTGACTGACGCACACACAGTCAGTGTGTGCCTCAGTCAGTGTGTGCGTGCGTCAGTCAGGCTTTGTGTGCGCGTCAGTCAGTGTGTGCGTGCGTGCGGCAGTCAGTCAGTGTGTGCGCGCGGGGCGTCAAAGGCAGGGGGGGGGCGTCAAAGGCAGGGGGGGGCGTCAAAGGGAGGGGGGGGGGCGTCAAAGGGAGGGGGGGGGCATCAAAGGGAGGGGGGGGGCGTCAAAGGGAGGGGGGGGGCGTCAAAGGGAGGGGGGGGGGGCGTCAAAGGGAGGGGGGGGGCATCAAAGGGAGGGGGGGGGGCGTCAAAGGGAGGGGGGGGGGCGTCAAAGGGAGGGGGGGGGCGTCAAAGGGAGGGGGGGGGGGCGTCAAAGGGAGGGGGGGGGGGCGTCAAAGGGAGGGGGGGGCGTCAAAGGGAGGGGGGGGGCGTCAAAGGGAGGGGGGGGGGCGTCAAAGGGAGGGGGGGGGCGTCAAAGGGAGGGGGGGGCGTCAAAGGGAGGGGGGGGGCGTCAAAGGGAGGGGGGGGCGTCAAAGGGAGGGGGGGGGGCGTCAAAGGGAGGGGGGGGCGCCTCAAAGGCATGGATTCCTCCCCCTGCATTTCCTGCAGTGGACAGGAGGGGGGGGGCAGTGGACAGGAGGGGGGGGGGGCAGTGGACAGGAGGGGGGGGGCAGTGGACAGGAGGGGGGGCAGTGGACAGGAGGGGGGGGCAGTGGACAGGAGGGAGGGGGCAGTGGACAGGAGGGGGGGGGCAGTGGACAGGAGGGGGGGGCAGTGGACAGGAGGGGGGGGGGGCAGTGGACAGGAGGGGGGGGGGCAGTGGACAGGAGGGGGGGGGGCAGTGGACAGGAGGAGGGGGGGGGCAGTGGACAGGAGGGGGGGGGCAGTGGACAGGAGGGGGGGCAGTGGACAGGAGGGGGGGGGGCAGTGGACAGGAGGGGGGGGCAGTGGACAGGAGGGGGGGGCAGTGGACAGGAGGGGGGGGCAGTGGACAGGAGGGGGGGGCAGGGGACAGGAGGGGGGGGCAGTGGACAGGAGGGGGGGGCAGTGGACAGGAGGGGGGGGCAGTGGACAGGAGGGGGGGGGCAGTGGACAGGAGGGGGGGGGCAGTGGACAGGAGGGAGGGGGCAGTGGACAGGAGGGGGGGGCAGTGGACAGGAGGGGGGGGCAGTGGACAGGAGGGGGGGGCAGTGGACAGGAGGGGGGGGGCAGTGGACAGGAGGGGGGGGCAGTGGACAGGAGGGGGGGGGCAGTGGACAGGAGGGAGGGGGCAGTGGACAGGAGGGAGGGGGCAGTGGACAGGAGGGGGGGGGCAGTGGACAGGAGGGGGGGGGCAGTGGACAGGAGGGGGGGGCAGTGGACAGGAGGGGGGGCAGTGGACAGGAGGGGGGGCAGTGGACAGGAGGGGGGGGCAGTGGACAGGAGGGGGGGGCAGTGGACAGGAGGGGGGGGGCAGTGGACAGGAGGGGGGGGGCAGTGGACAGGAGGGGGGGGGCAGTGGACAGGAGGGGGGGCAGTGGACAGGAGGGGGGACAGGAGGGGGGACGCAGTGGACAGGAGGGGGGACGCAGTGGACAGGAGGGGGGACGCAGTGGACAGGAGGGGGGGGCAGTGGACAGGAGGGGGGGCAGTGGACAGGAGGGGGGGGCAGTGGATAGGAGGGGGGGGCAGTGGACAGTGACACACACACACACACACACACACACACACACACACACACACACACACACACCTCAGTTGATGCGCCCTTTCTCAGTTCCGTTTGGCGCCGGAGGTGGGGAGCGACACCTACCTGTACTTCCGGGCGCCGCCACCGTCTGACTCGGCGCCGCGAGGGAGGAAGGGGGTCCGCCATCTTACGCGCCGCGTGGCAGCTGCGGGAAGCGAGGTGATTTGGAGCGGGGAGGGGGGAGAGGTGATTTGGAGCGGGGAGAGGTGATTTGGAGCGGGGAGAGGTGATTTGGAGCGGGGAGAGGTGATTTGGAGCGGGGAGAGGTGATTTGGAGCGGTGAGGGGGGAGAGGTGATGCCGCTGGGGAGGGGGAGAGGTGATGCCGCTGGGGAGGGGGAAGAGGTGATGCCGCTGGGGAGGGGAAGAGGTGATGCCGCTGGGGAGGGGGAAGAGGTGATGCCGCTGGGGAGGGGGAAGAGGTGATGCCGCTGGGGAGGGGGAAGAGGTGATGCCGCTGGGGAGGGGGAAGAGGTGATGCCGCTGGGGAGGGGGAAAAGGTGATTTGGAGAGGGGAGAGAGGTGTGTGTGTGTGTGTGTGTGTGTGTGTGTGTGTGTGTGTGTGTGTGTGTGTGTGTGTGTTTTATTTATTTTTTTGGACCTTTGGCCCGTCACTCCGCCTCAGGCCAATGAGAGGTGTGGGGGGCGGGCCAAGGGGGTGGTGTGAGTGTGTGAGGCCAATGAGAGGTGTGCGGGGGCGGGCGGGCCAAGGGACCAATGAGATTGCCGCTAGGGACACCGGACATCCAGCAGGCAGGCATGCAGGCAGGCAGGCAAACATACAGTGCTTTCACTAATATAGTATAAGATGAGGGGGAGGTTTAACTGAACACTGTTATATGAGGAGGAGGTTTAACTGAACACTGTTATATGAGGGGAAGTTAAACTGAACACTGTTATATGAGGGGAAGTTAAACTGAACACTGTTATATGAGGAGAAGGTTAAACTGAACACTGTTATATGAGGAGGTTTAACTGAACACTGTTATATGAGGGGAAGTTAAACTGAACACTGTTATATGAGGAGAAGGTTAAACTGAACACTGTTATATGAGGGGAAGTTAAACTGAACACTTATACTGTATGAGGGGAGGTTTAACTGAACACTGTTATATGAGGGGAAGTTAAACTGAACACTTATACTGTATGAGGGGGAGGTTTAACTGAACACTGTTATATGAGGAGGAGGTTTAACTGAACACTGTTATATGAGGGGAAGTTAAACTGAACACTGTTATATGAGGAGAAGGTTTAACTGAACACTGTTATATGAGGAGGTTTAACTGAACACTGTTATATGAGGGGAAGTTAAACTGAACACTGTTATATGAGGAGAAGGTTAAACTGAACACTGTTATATGAGGGGAAGTTAAACTGAACACTGTTATATGAGGAGAAGGTTAAACTGAACACTGTTATATGAGGAGGTTTAACTGAACACTGTTATATGAGGGGAAGTTAAACTGAACACTTATACTGTATGAGGAGGAGGTTTAACTGAACAGTTATATGAGGAGGAGGTTTAACTGAACACTGTTATATGAGGAGGAGGTTTAACTGAACACTGTTATATGAGGAGGAGGTTTAACTGAACACTGTTATATGAGGTGGAGGTTAAACTGAACACTGTTATATGAGGTGGAGGTTTAACTGAACACTGTTATATGAGGAGGAGGTTAAACTGAACACTGTTATATGAGGTGGAGGTTAAACTGAACACTGTTATATGAGGGGAGGTTAAACTGAACACTGTTATATGAGGTGGAGGTTTAACTGAACACTGTTATATGAGGAGGAGGTTTAACTGAACACTGTTATATGAGGAGAAGGTTAAACTGAACACTGTTATATGAGGAGGTTAAACTGAACACTGTTATATGAGGAGGAGGTTAAACTGAACACTGTTATATGAGGTGGAGGTTAAACTGAACACTGTTATATGAGGAGGAGGTTTAACTGGACACTGTTATATGAGGAGAAGGTTAAACTGAACACTGTTATATGAGGAGGTTAAACTGAACACTGTTATATGAGGAGGAGGTTAAACTGAACACTGTTATATGAGGGGAGGTTTAACTGAACACTGTTTTATGAGGAGAAGGTTAAACTGAACACTGTTATATGAGGAGGTTAAACTGAACACTGTTATATGAGGAGGAGGTTAAACTGAACACTGTTATATGAGGGGAGGTTAAACTGAACACTGTTATATGAGGAGGTTAAACTGAACACTGTTATATGAGGGGAAGTTAAACTGAACACTGTTATATGAGGTGGAGGTTAAACTGAACACTGTTATATGAGGAGGAGGTTTAACTGAACACTGTTATATGAGGAGGTTAAACTGAACACTGTTATATGAGGAGGAGGTTAAACTGAACACTGTTATATGAGGGGAGGTTAAACTGAACACTGTTATATGAGGTGGAGGTTAAACTGAATACTGTTATATGAGGAGAAGGTTAAACTGAACACTGTTATATGAGGTGGAGGTTAAACTGAACACTGTTATATGAGGTGGAGGTTAAACTGAACACTGTTATATGAGGTGGAGGTTAAACTGAACACTGTTATATGAGGTGGAGGTTAAACTGAACACTGTTATATGAGGTGGAGGTTAAACTGAACACTGTTATATGAGGAGGAGGTTAAACTGAACACTGTTATATGAGGAGGAGGTTAAACTGAACACTGTTATATGAGGAGGAGGTTAAACTGAACACTGTTATATGAGGAGGAGGTTAAACTGAACACTGTTATATGAGGAGAAGGTTAAACTGAACACTGTTATATGAGGTGGAGGTTTAACTGAACACTGTTATATGAGGAGAAGGTTAAACTGAACACTGTTATATGAGGTGGAGGTTAAACTGAACACTGTTATATGAGGTGGAGGTTTAACTGAACACTGTTATATGAGGTGGAGGTTAAACTGAACACTGTTATATGAGGTGGAGGTTAAACTGAACACTGTTATATGAGGGGAAGTTAAACTGAACACTGTTATATGAGGTGGAGGTTAAACTGAACACTGTTATATGAGGTGGAGGTTTAACTGAACACTGTTATATGAGGAGGAGGTTAAACTGAACACTGTTATATGAGGAGGAGGTTAAACTGAACACTGTTATATGAGGAGAAGGTTAAACTGAACACTGTTATATGAGGTGGAGGTTAAACTGAACACTGTTATATGAGGAGAAGGTTAAACTGAACACTGTTATATGAGGTGGAGGTTAAACTGAACACTGTTATATGAGGTGGAGGTTTAACTGAACACTGTTATATGAGGAGAAGGTTAAACTGAACACTGTTATATGAGGTGGAGGTTAAACTGAACACTGTTATATGAGGAGAAGGTTAAACTGAACACTGTTATATGAGGTGGAGGTTAAACTGAACACTGTTATATGAGGAGAAGGTTAAACTGAACACTGTTATATGAGGAGAAGGTTAAACTGAACACTGTTATATGAGGTGGAGGTTAAACTGAACACTGTTATATGAGGTGGAGGTTTAACTGAACACTGTTATATGAGGTGGAGGTTTAACTGAACACTGTTATATGAGGAGAAGGTTAAACTGAACACTGTTATATGAGGAGAAGGTTAAACTGAACACTGTTATATGAGGTGGAGGTTAAACTGAACACTGTTATATGAGGTGGAGGTTAAACTGAACACTGTTATATGAGGAGAAGGTTAAACTGAACACTGTTATATGAGGAGAAGGTTAAACTGAACACTGTTATATGAGGTGGAGGTTAAACTGAACACTGTTATATGAGGTGGAGGTTAAACTGAACACTGTTATATGAGGTGGAGGTTAAACTGAACACTGTTATATGAGGAGGTTAAACTGAACACTGTTATATGAGGAGGTTAAACTGAACACTGTTATATGAGGAGAAGGTTAAACTGAACACTGTTATATGAGGAGAAGGTTAAACTGAACACTGTTATATGAGGAGAAGGTTAAACTGAACACTGTTATATGAGGTGGAGGTTAAACTGAACACTGTTATATGAGGTGGAGGTTTAACTGAACACTGTTATATGAGGAGAAGGTTAAACTGAACACTGTTATATGAGGTGGAGGTTAAACTGAACACTGTTATATGAGGAGAAGGTTAAACTGAACACTGTTATATGAGGTGGAGGTTAAACTGAACACTGTTATATGAGGAGAAGGTTAAACTGAACACTGTTATATGAGGAGAAGGTTAAACTGAACACTGTTATATGAGGTGGAGGTTAAACTGAACACTGTTATATGAGGTGGAGGTTTAACTGAACACTGTTATATGAGGTGGAGGTTTAACTGAACACTGTTATATGAGGAGAAGGTTAAACTGAACACTGTTATATGAGGAGAAGGTTAAACTGAACACTGTTATATGAGGTGGAGGTTAAACTGAACACTGTTATATGAGGTGGAGGTTAAACTGAACACTGTTATATGAGGAGAAGGTTAAACTGAACACTGTTATATGAGGAGAAGGTTAAACTGAACACTGTTATATGAGGTGGAGGTTAAACTGAACACTGTTATATGAGGTGGAGGTTAAACTGAACACTGTTATATGAGGAGAAGGTTAAACTGAACACTGTTATATGAGGAGAAGGTTAAACTGAACACTGTTATATGAGGAGGTTAAACTGGGTTGAGTGTGTGTGGGTGTGTGGGTGTTGTGATTACGTGTGTGTGAGGGTGTTGTGATTAAATGCAGCGGTGCACAAACTGGGGGGGCGCCCTGGGGGGTTGTGTCTGGGGGGGGGGGTTGAGTGTATGTGTGTGGGGGGGGTTGAGTGTGTGTGTGTGTGGGGTTGCGTGTGTGTGTGTGTGGGGGGGGTGAGTGTGTGTGTGTATGGGGGTGGGTTGAGTGTGTGTGGGGTTTAGTGTGTGTGTTTGTGTGTGGGGGGTTGAGTGTGTGTGTGTGTGGGGTTGCGTGTGTGTGTGTGTGGGGGGGGTGAGTGTGTGTGTGTATGGGGGTGGGTTGAGTGTGTGTGGGGTTGAGTGTATGTGTGTGGGGGGGGTTGAGTGTGTGTGTGTGGGGGGGGTTGAGTGTGTGTGTGTGTGTGTGGGGTTTAGTGTGTGTGTTTGTGTGTGGGGGGTTGAGTGTGTGTGTGTGTGGGGTTTAGTGTGTGTGTTTGTGTGTGGGGGGTTGAGTGTGTGTGTGTGTGGGGTTTAGTGTGTGTGTTTGTGTGTGGGGGGTTGAGTGTGTGTGGGGTTGTGGGTGTGTGGGTGTTGTGATTACGTGTGTGTGAGTGTTGTGATTAAATGCAGCGGTGCACAAACGGGGGGGGGAGGGGTGCTCCGGGCGCAAGATTATTTAGACGGGGCGCGTGCGGCGAAAAAGATGTGCGCGGGCGGCCAAGATGCGGGCGGGCAGCCGAAGATGTGCGCGGGCGGCCGAACAGGATAGTGCCGAACAGAATGGCAGCCACGTGATTCGGAACACTTCCCCGCTCGCGCTTGCAAAATTCTGCAGGACGCCCTGCGCTCATGCTTGGAGAGTTGGTGACGTCACCGCTCTCCGCGGCAGCGTGGACGCAGCCTCATTTTGCAAGAGCGAGCTGTTGAAGTATGTAAGTATTTAGGCTGCGCTTATAGTGCCGGCGACGTGAAGTCGCCCGAAAACAAATGCATTGTCGCCGCCGCCTTGTGCGCTTATAGTAAACGCGACGTGATTTTTTTGAAGCCGGCAATATTTGATTTTTCAGGGGCTGTCGCCTCATGTGACAGCCCCTGAACCAATCAATGGCTTGGTCGCCCGCGCCGACACAAAGCGAAATACAACTTTCGCCAGCGGCGACGGGTGACGTCGCCGTCGCGGGCACTATATGCGCGGCCTAAGACATTTGTATTTATATTGTATACCGTTTAATAAAGGGGTTTTTTTTTTCCATGTGATTTTGATTACATCAGGCAGGGGGGGCCCGAGAAATTTCAAGGATAAAAAGGGGGGCTCGGCATAAAAAGTTTGCTCACCCCTGATTTTATAGATAATACTGCAGACATACAGTATGAAAAAGGGTTTTGTGGTCAAACGAGACAAAAATTGTACCTTGAAATAAATGTTCTTTTTATTGAAGGGGGTGACATGAGGGTGGAGGGAGCAGTGAAAAGGGATGTGAGGGTGGAGGAGAGCAGTGGATGGAGCAGTGAGGAAGGATGTGCGAGTGGGGGGGAGCACTGAGGGGTGATGTGAGAGTGGTGGGGGAGCAGTGAAGGGGTGTGTGGGTGGGAGCAGTTAGAGGGGATGCAGTGAGGGTGATGTAAGTGGGGGAGTAGTGAGGGAGGTTGTGAAAGTGGGGGGAGCACTGAGGGGTGATTTTAAAGTGGGAGGGAGCAGTGAAGGGATGTGAGGGGGGATGTGAGTGTGGGGAGCAGTGAGGGGGGGGGATGTGAGAGTGGGGGGATTACTGTGGGGGTGAGTGGGTGGGAGCAGTGTGGGAGATATTAGGAGGAGACTGAGCCACTGATTGAGCCACCTGTGCTGAAGCTGGGATACCCTTAAACCCTGACCTGTTGGGGGCTTGAGGACTGGAGTTGAGCACCCCCTGCCTTAATGGATAGCACTACTGGATCCTCTGATACAATGCAAGCAAAATGACCTATCGTTAAGTTGGTATGGAGGGCTTCCCCCCCAAATTATAGCAATTAGGACAGTCATTTTGAGAAGGGTTATCAACTTCATAGCGTCTCCAGACACTTTTGGGAACAGCATAACTGTAACCCGACAGGATTACGTGTTAAAGAGGTCAAGTGTGTTACAATACAATGACTGCATACACGAGGGGGAGACAGACTCCTACAACTTTGTAAGAGGGAGACTCACCGGACCCGCAGGCCGCAGACACTAAAACCAGAGGGTCTGAACACAGATATTCCCTGGCAGCCTGTTCCTAGTAGGAGGTATGGGAACCCTGCGCGTGCACCCGTGGTCACTACTAGGAACAGGCTCGAAACACTGTTGCAGGCGCCTGCGATCATGCAATTGTCTTGCCCTTATAGTTTCGTTTGACAGTCTTAGGCCTCGGGCCGCGCTGAGCTGCGCTCCTGATCTGCCTCGCCTGCTCAAGCTGGGGCTTTTTTGCGTCCTGGCAGGCGAGGCAGTGAGCGCGCTTTGGGGGCGTGACGAAGGCGGAGCGGAGGCGTGACGGAGGCGGAGTGGAGGCATGGCGGGAGACGGGGCTAGTCCCTCGTTCCCATTGGATGGTTGCGGTCACGTGACCGCTCCTCCGCTCCCCTCAGCGCCGAAATTCAAACAAGCCTGTCTCCTCAAAATTTCTGAGCCTCCGCACACATGCGGAAGCGGCTGCTAAAGCCGCGCTGATCACAGATGCAGGGGGTAAGTGCATCTGCTCAGCGCGGCTCAGCACGGCCTGCTGTACTATGTCCCAAGCCTAAGGGCGCATTTAGGGCTTAGTACCTTCACTATTGCTGACTATTACAGGCATCCTTATTCTTACCGAGCCCGGACCCGCAATACAATCAGTAGACTGGGCTACTAGATACATCAGCATTTCGAGTGTTTGGAAAACCCCATCCTCCCATTGGCTGCATGATCACACTGTCAATATTCACTCAATTTTGGGAAACTCTTATAGATCACTATTTATTCACTTTTATACATTAGCGCCTCTATTCTTTGTTCTATTCACTTAAATGTTTATTATATATATATTTTTTTATTACTACGAGTATATGTACTATGGGATAAAAAAAGGAGCACGAGGACTTTGAGCTGTTACTAAAAGTGTCAGTTTCATGAAAAAATTGCGTAAAGTTGAATTTATTCCTTTTGCATCAGTGAGCAAATTAACTGTATAATGTAATATGTTAGTACATCCGATAGCTATTCATTCCCATTCTCTTATGTTTCCTATATTATTCTGTGGCAACGGATACATCCACATTAGCAGCACAATTTAAAAAAATAATAATAACTTTTATTTTATATAGCACTTTTCTCCCAATGGGACTCAAAGCGCTTCACAATTACAGTACACAATCCCTGCCCAAATGAGCTTACAATCTGTGTGTTTGGTACCTGAGGCACAGGGAGATAAAGTGATTTGCCCAAGGTCACAAGGACTTGAACCAGGTTCCTCTGCTTCAAACTCAGTGTGATTGTTTGTTGAGTTAGTGTCTTTACTCACTGAGCCGGTCCTTCTCCCATAGGGGGATTAGAATGTTAATTACCATGCAAACATATATTTACAGCTAAAGTTAGACTTCAAACCATACAGTGTTTCTTTTGGCAGAGTTGGGTCCCTGCAGTACTTCTCAAAGCTCAATATTAGTTGCAGAAGTTCTCGTGAGCCGCAGATTTTTACAGTAGCTGCGAGGGACCACTCTACCAGCAGAGTGAAACTGATTCCAACCTCTGGATCCTGAGGCACGGCCGAGGCAATAGGATATTGTTGAAAACAGGACCTAATTGGGAGGAGTTTGAAGGGGCACCTCTTAAATCACAGGAGGATTAACTCACCGCCAGTCTTTTCAGAGTCGCTCAGCTCCAGAGGTGAGCATCTCCCCCGCCAAAAGACTAAATCAGTGCTTCTTCTCTGTCTCCTTGGTACAACCATGGAGTGGGCACTACACATCTCATCGTATGGTTCACATGACAAAATAAAAAAGAAGATTTAATCAAATTTGTAGTGCCCACTCCTCAATCTTCACCTTGATATATCATTTTGGGTAGCAGCAGGCTCTCCTAGGAGTACGGAAGTACCGCTAACTAGATGTATCCTGCAACCAACGACACTAATAGGAGTGCTCCTTTGCTTTTATTTTTCCTTGGTACAATCAGAATAATCTGTGGATTACCAAGCCCACGTTAGCTCTCATCTTCTATGTGAGTGTACGTTCAGTTGGTCATCACTAAAACATGGCTTGCTGGGTGTCCCGTGGAGAGGGTTGAAAATCATTGCACCTAGACCAGGGGTGGTCAACAAGGTGACCCACAACGGCATTTGGAACAGGCCGCTGACCAAGGAGCAAAAAAAGAACATGCCTGACATGCTGGTGGCCCTTGAGGACCAGAGTTGGCCACTCCTTTTGTACAGGGACAATTTATAAAATGCATCGGTTAGCATGACTGTTTTACAAACAACTCAAATGTACATGTGATTTATTGTGCCATGTACACATCCATTTGTTTTAATATTAAAACAGCTACTTATGCCCTGAGTCCACAATAACCGCACACCGCACACGACACATCGTAATGTCCAATGTAATAGGAATACTTGCCCATGAGTTGACATATGAAGTCCCTCCAGCAGAAATACTTCTTAGGCCTGGGACATAGACATTTAAAACAGTGCGGAGGCGCGCTGAGGCTCAGGGAAAGCGGTGCTATCCCTGGCCTTACACAGCGCGCCGTCCGTGGGCGTGTCGGGAGCGGGCCAGTGACGTCGCGGAGTTGGTTCGCCCTCATTGGGCGAACCGCTCACGTGACTGGCCCTGCGCTCCGGCAAGCAGAAAAATCTGAAAATTTAGTGAGACACACGCTTCCGCAAGCGTGCGTGAGACCCTGCTAAAGCCGCTCTCATTGCGGCTGCAGGGGCTCAGTGCCGAGTGTGAGCACGGCTCAGCCTTGCTCACACCACTATGTCCCAGGCCTTAGTTGTGGAAGGATAACCCTTGGCCAAAATATTAAAACCGTATTCTTCAGATACTCGTTCATAATTTAGTTATAATTAAATTCGCTTTCGAATGATGGAGTGGAGCTTCATGCACACACACACACATACAAACACACACACACACACACACACACATACAAACACACATACACACACACAAACACGGGTACTCCAATAAAAATGATCTCCATATCAGTCCTAGTCTGTGTTGTGCTTTAATGGTCTCTATTCAATATACCGAGTAGCCTAGTCCCCTTCGCTTGGGAAGACTAAAACCTCATTCATTGGAATGGCCTTAAATCTTCCCGGGCAAAGTCGAAATGGCTCCACAGTGTATTGAAGAGGAGTCAATCCGTTGGTACTGTACGTGCCAACTCCCAGGCTAAAATGCTGCATCGTCTCTGGTATTACCTTTCGGAGCTCTTGAGCTTCTGATTGTGACACCGCCTGCTCTTGCTCCGCCATTTCCGAATGTCCGTCTATAGAGGGTCCCGATTGAACGATGCCCTCAATAAACCAGGATCCTACAACAGAGAACAAACTGTGGTTACTTAGCTCCATCTCCTGCACGAGGAAAGCAATGCAACATGTTTCCCATCAGTGGGACGTACAATTCGTCTGCACCGCAACTAAACAGCTGTACAGAACATTCACCGCTTTATTGAAAACCAGAGTTTTATAAGCTCAACATTGGGTAATAGATAAAAAATAAAAAGTGCACTGCTAACAGATTAAAATGTACTAATGTTTATATGGATGTTTATATGGATGCAAATGTTCCACGCTGAACTGCAATAATACTTTACTAGCCCAACAATTATTTTTTCTGGAATTGATTGCTGGATCTGTACCAGTGTTTTGGGATGAACTGCACAGCAAAATGAAGCAACAATTACAATCACAGACCTTCTATCAACACCAATAAAGAAACCCCGCTGTTGGGAAGAAACTCATTTGGTTTACTACGGTGTCTTTAAAAAAAAAAACACTTCTGGAAAGAGTACGTAGCAAAACGGACACGGGTCTGAGCGCCCTCTACTTTCTCAGAGTCTGAAGGCGTCTGCGCGCCTGAAGTACACAAAGTGTGACAGTATTCTGCAAAGTGCTGGCTCTCAGGAGGAGGTAGGAAGGGACTTATACGTTGGGACAATTTCATGTATTGGTAGGCCGTACACCTGTACATTTTGTTGGGCCAACATGAATATGAGACATGTCATTCCCCATAAGGAATCCCCATCTATTTAACATGTTATATGTTTATTTATATTGGTTCAGTCAAAGCATCAACTATTACTCATCACCTTAATCACAGCTCAATTATGCTTATAACGGATATCTGTTTTGAAAAAAATTCCACTTTAATGCTGCAGACCGAGCAATATCCTACATGTGGCTTTTTTTTGTAATAAATCAGTTCTGTACTATGAGAAAATACTTGTAGCATTTAAAAAAACATTTACAAAGTCACATCCCCTTCCTCTTCTGAAACAGGTGCTGGCACACCCCATTTTGAGCCCTGCCCTCTCTCTAGCAGTGCATCAATTGTATCTAGTGACTGCCTGGTCACATGATCTTCCCCACAGAACTTTGCATCTTTGGTCCTCTTCTGCTGCACTGACAGCTATTTAGTGCACCCCCGAGCCGAAGCGTCGCCGATCGATCACAGGAGAACGGATCGATCGGCAACTTATCCAATTACTTATCATTGTGTGGATTGTATTGATGCGCGTATTAAAGGGGGAAAAATGTAAACGGCAGCTGGGACTGCTGCTTTACGATACAGACGCAGCAGACTTCACTGCTTCCGCTGGTAACACAACATATTACATATATACATCACAGAGCGTCCACGGGATTCAATGGCAGTAATAACGCACAACATCACCGCACATCTCAGCACAACGCGCCAGCTGGAGAAATACCCTGTTACATCTGTAGTGTGTTATTTTTGCTATACATTTAAAAATATGGTCCAAAGCCCTAGTCGCCGCCATGGCTGCGTGTTTCTGACATACATGCAGATGTAGCAGACCGTACTGTTTTCGTTAGGGAGATTCACGCAGCGGGCGGGTCCAATCCGGAAGCATGGACCCTTCACAGCACAACCGCGGCAGGTGCTGGAGCCACTGATTTTTGCTGTTTCGGACACGTCTCTGAAGAGAGTAAGTCTGGCTACATCTGCACTATACACTGTCTATAATTCAGAGAGGGGGAGAGGGGAGAGCGAGAGAGGGGGAGAAGGAGAGAGAGAGACAGAGAGAGAGAGCTCCACTGATGTCACCTCCTTACAATCTGACCCATACAAGAAATGGCTCATTCTCTTCCTCAGTATTTTGCAGCATTGATATTCATTAGATTTCATCAATCAACACAACTAGAACAATGAACATGAAGGTGTATTGCAGGAGTGGCCAACTCCAGTCCTCAAGGGCCACCAACAAGTCAGGTTTTCAGGATATCCCTGCTTCAGCACAGGTGGCTCAATCAGCGGCTCAGTCTGAGCCACCTGTGCTGAAGCATGAACAAATTGAGCCACCTGTGCTAACGCAGGGACATCCTGAAAACCTGACCTGTCGGTGGCCCTTGAGGACTGAATTT